>NW_015505535.1:2500-15000 GCF_001515645.1 Sinocyclocheilus grahami | reverse complement strand
ACGTGCCCTCAAGTTCATCAAGAAAAGGGTACGTGTTGAATTTTTCAAGTTTGTCTCATTGGTGTTCCCAGTCAAGGATGACCCGCCTCTGAGAAATCACTTGGTCAACTGGTTTTCTTCCAGTTAGCACAGGGTTTGTATTTCTTTTAGGATCCGATTGATCATAAGCCTCGATGATCTGAGCTTATGCTCCTCAGTTTTTGAGGGAGTACTTCCTAAATGATCCACAAATAAAGCTTCTTTTTTTTTTTTTCACTCACGAGCGCATCAATGAGGCCTGCGTTCAGGCAGCTCCAAAAAGAACTACAAAACCCGTCCTAACTGGAAGAACACAAACAAAAAGATTGAATCCAATAATATAGCACAAGACATTTATAAGCAATTTTGTTACACCACAAGTGTAATAAAGTGGGAGGAAATGTCCCTAAAAAGAAAAGAAAAAGCTAGTTTTTTCCTATCATACCTTGTGTAAGCAAAGTCAGAACGCTTTAGTCACATCACAAATAAAATACACTTTTTAAATTTGTTATATATTGGTTAATATATCATGCTTGGAACAAAACATTTGAAGCAACTTTAAAATGTTTTAAACCATTTGTACAAAATCTGAAAAAAGATGGTATTGTTGGAACGAGAAATGAGATTTTGCCATTTATTTATTTTTTAATAACTGAAATCTTTAGTTCAGATTTTGTTCTCAGATACTAAAGGTTGTCATTTTAGATTCGAGATGCTGTTTGAGTTAGATTTTATTTTTTGTACGTTAGATTGCATTTTATTATTTGAGTTAGATTTTATTTAATTATTGCATATCTTTTTTAAGATCTAGATTTGTTTTTGAGTTTGCGTAATTTTGTGTAGTTTTTATTAGGTTTTTTAATGCGTTCGTGTAGTTTTCATTCATTTTTTTTCTTCAGTTTGTTATTTTAGTAAGTTAAACTAGTTTATGTATATATATATATGTGTGTGTGTGTATATATTATTTAGCACATCAAGCTGCTGTTGTAGCACCAGCACAATATCCTGATGATCTGGTTGTTGTTTTTTCATATTGTGCGTGTGTGTGTGCGCGCGTTGCAGGTGGGAACTCACATCCGCGCCAAGAGAAAGAGGGAAGAGCTCAGCAACATTCTGGCGGCGATGAGGAAAGCTGCTGCCAAGAAGGAGTAGCCTGTATTATGACGAATAAATTTGTGTGTAAAAACAAGCTTGTGTCTCCTGTGCTTCATTGTTACTTCAGAGTTACTCATACTTGCAGTATGCTTGGCTTATTTAAACACTTCATGATCCACGGCTTTGACCACAGCATTTTTGCAATACTGAAGAAACTGGAATTAAGTGCATTACCGTGTCATTCACATACATTCTTAGACTATTTACTGTACAAATATACATTTTAAAGAAAAACTCAATAGATACTAGTTGAAACTTTGTGGGGCAAAATTATATTGAAACAATCATATTGCATTAAACCTGCAGTAAAATGTTTGTTTGGAAACACAGTGTGGTCTTCGTCTCTGCTAGCTTACAGCAATGGTCTTTTCCTTGATTCCTCCAACAGGCAGGATCTTCCCGGTCAGGGACACTTCTCCCGTCATGGCCACGTTCTGACGCGCTGGTGTGTTGGTGGCCAAGGACAGCAAAGCAGTCACAATAGTGCATCCGGCACTCGGCCCGTCTTTGGGAGTTGCACCCTGAACAGATTCCCAGCTTTAGTTATTACAAGAAACAACACTTTTTAACACCTACTTGAAGCTTCGACCTTGCACTCCTGGAGGGACACCTTCCTTTAACACACCCGAACAAGCCAATTAACGTCTTCGGGATTATTAGAAACTTCCAGGCAGGTAGAAGCCAAACTCTGTAGAGAAGGTGGCCCACCAGGAGCAGGAATGGACAACTCTGGAACAATTGGCAGTCGCTGTTGTCCCAACTTTAAATGTTTCAAGAAACAAACAGCTGTTTAAAGGGATAGTTCACCCAAAAATTAAAATTACCCCATGATTTGCTCACCCTCAAGCCATCCTAGATGTATATGATTTTATTCTTTCAGACAAATACAATCGGAGTTATATTAAAAAGTGTCCTGGCTCTTCCGAGCTTTATAATGGCAGTGAATGGGTATTGAGATTTTGAAGCCCAAAAAAAACCTGCATCCATCCATCATAAAAAGTGCCTCACATTGCTCCGGGGGGGTTGATAAAGGCCTTCTGAAGTGAATCATTTGTGTAAGAAAAATATCCATATTTATAACTTTATAAACCATAATCTCTATCTTCTGTCGTATAGGGTTGTAACGATATTCAAAGCGATCCGGCCAATAAAGTACGAACCGTGGGTGGTGTATCGCGGTTTTTTTTCCGGATTGGTTTGACCTGCATCCATCCATCATAAAAAGTGCCTCACATTGCTCCGGGGGGGTTGATAAAGGCCTTCTGAAGTGAATCATTTGTGTAAGAAAAATATCCATATTTATAACTTTATAAACCATAATCTCTAGCTTCTGTCGAATAGGGTTGTAACGATATTCAAAGCGATCCGGCCAATAAAGTACGAACCGTGGGTGGTGTATCGCGGTTTTTTTTCCGGATTGGTTTGAATATCGTTACAACCCTATACGACAGGTTAGCAGAAACTAGAGATTATGGTTTATAAAGTTTAAAATATGGATATTTTTCTTACACAAACGCATCGATCTGCTTCAGAAGGCCTTTATTAACCCCTCGGAACCGTGTGAGGCACTTTTTATGATGGATGGATGCACTTTTTTTGGGCTTCAAAATCTTAACACCCATTCACTGCCATTAAACAGCTCGGAAGAGCCAGGACAGTTTTTAATATATCTCCGATTGAAAGAAGAAAATCATATACACCTAGGATGGCTTGAGGGCGAGTAAATCATGGGGTAATTTTCGTTTTTGGGTGAACTATCCCTTTAACATCTACTTTAACCTCATACTGCAGGGTTGTCCAACCGCACTCCTGGAGGGCCACTTTCCTAATTCAACACACCTGAACAAGTCTTCAGGAATACTAGAAGCGTCTGCCAGGAATACTAGGAGCCAAACTCTGCCGAAAAGTGGCCCTCCAGGAGCAGAGTTGGATAACTCTGGACAAGTGTAATCTTCATCTCAGGCATGGCTGTTTAACACCTATTTGAACTCTCTTTTCCAATCGTTGTTGTCCAATCGTGCTCCTTGAGGCCCACCTTCTTCCAACACACATGAACAAGGCTATTAAAGACTTCAAGATTAGCAGAAACTTCTAGGTAGGTGTGTTTGAGCCAAACTCTGCAAGAAGGTGGCCCTCCATGAGCAGGACTGGACAACTCTGGACAACTGCAATCTTCACCTCAGGCACATGGAGGTGTATGTGGGAGCCCACAAGGAAATCGTTGTCAGGTTGTTCCTTCATGAGGAACGAGCGGGCAAATGTGAACGCAATCTTGGCGCTTTCTTTCATCACGTCTCCCAGCTGCCCGGTGAGCTCCAGCGATCCCTCTTTGGAACCATCTTTCCCTTGCGGTTCTCTCGGTCGCCTCAGAGATGTCTCGATGAAGAGCGTCGAGCCACCTGTGGAGGAGAGTAGAGTCGTTTCTTTGAGGTTTTGTGGGCTTAACATCTTTAGGAGTGTTCCCACCAATTCTGGTGCCACTAAGCGTTTCGAAAGTTCACCGGAAACTAGCGTACCAATCTTGGGCTTGAATGCTCTTGGTTGAACCCTTACCCATTGCCGTCCACGCCAGTCCCATGACAACTCCCGGCGGTGTGACGTCATACATCCGGTCCACAGTGAAGATGGGCTTCCCGACATAATCCTGAAGGTTCTCCGGAGTGACGTTGACCTCCGTTTCCTCGCCGTTGACAATCCGGAACGCTACTTTCCGGAACACCTGCAAAGGTACCAAACTTAGCTACACTTGCAGAACACTCATAAAGACGAGTAAGAAGTTAGTTGTACCTTCTCGACTTGCTTCTGAAGGTTCCTGACGCCGCTCTCCCGGCAGTACTGTCTGATGAGGACACTCAGAGCATCGGGGGTGATTTTCGCCTTCTCCTTATCCAAACCGCATAGAGTTCGCAATTGGGGTACCAAGTATCTCTGTGGTGGTTATAAAGGACTAAGTAAAGTCGAACTCTTGTGCCAACAGCATTGTATCCAGTAAAACTGACTCTCGGAAGCGACTTCCAGTTAGAGGGACAATCCCCCTGAAGCAGCTTGGGGTTTAAGTAGGGCTGGGCGATATGGCCAAAAAAATGATCACAAACTTTTTCATATAAATATCGCAATAAATTTCAAATCGTTCTTTCTTTCAAGTTTAAAGGCAGATTTTTGCTCCTAAGTGAAAGTTGTAGAAAGCAGACCAATAAATGTAGTTTGAAACGTCTCAGAACGTGACAAACTCTTCACGCTTTTCAATTCTTTAGACTTTTCCAGTCATTCTTCCTTAACAAAAATAAATATCAATATAGAAAAATGTATTTTATTGAAGCAGGTTTGTGTTCCTGACGTGCATCTTCAGCGCAGTTTGCAGTGCAGGCAGCAATATTAATAACAGTACATTGTTTTGTCTCTTAGAAATGCACATTTGACAGTAGCTCGATTTACGATGCAGATGTAAATTAATGTTCATTATCAAAAACAGTAACTATAGTATCTGTAAAAATGGTTACAACCTAATTATTATATGGTGAAATGTCATTATTCTGACTGAGTTTTCTTAAGATTAACCATTGGTCTTCCATAGTAGCATACATTTAGATCATGATAACCACAGTTAAAACCACACATACAGCACCCCAATACCATGATAAACATATAACTGTGTAACTGTGGTTTCTAGGTATTTGTAAGAAAAATACATTTAGTATAAATGCACAAATGCTATAGCTTAATCACAAAAAATGCTGAAATTAAGTATATGCCATTACTCCGTTAATACATATATGTCTACAATAATAACATAATAAAATCTTCTGACTGTCTCGTTGCACACAGTTTCATCTGGGCTCTAAACTAGTTTAAATCAGTCATTTGTGTTCTTTGTGGCTCACAGCTTTTTAATTACCGGTCTTGAACCTGCAACCTTCCGGTTGCCAGTCTTGAGCTTTAACAACTATCCCAGAGCCAAAAAGGACCAAGTCGAACTCTAATGCCAACTTCAAGTCATGCAGTGAAACAGTGAGACTTTGGAAGCGACTTGCTCAAGGCTCACTAACTACCGGTCTCGAACCAGCAACCTTCCGGTTCGAGTTTTACCGACTATAACAGATCCAAACTCTAAACCTGACCCAAGAACATGTTGAGTTTCAGGTAAAGAGATCACAAAGTAAACGTACCTCCGCAATGGCCAGTTTCTCCTGAGCAACGTAACCTGATATGTTGATCATTTCCATTCGGTCTCTTAAGGGTTCGGGAATGGTGTCGAGAACATTGGCTGTACAAATGAAAAGCACCTGAAAACACCAATGAAGATACAATGAAACCAGAGTCTCCTTCAAACAAATGTGGATTTTTGCTAGTTTATACCTTAGACAGGTCAACGGGCACATCCAGGTAGTGGTCAAGAAAGTTAGCGTTCTGTTCTGGATCTAAAAGCTCAAGTAGTGCCGAAGATGGGTCACCCTGGTAACCTCGGCCTATTTTGTCGACCTGCACAACAAGATTAATACAGTATCAGTCGTTTCAACATAATTAAGAACCAAAATTTTAGTATAAGGTAGGGTTAAGATTCTATTTGTATGTCGTGCCTCGTCAATAAGGACCAATGGGTTTTCAGTCTTAGTTTTCTTTAGACATTGGATGATTTTTCCTGGCATTGCACCAACATATGTTCTCCTGCAATGTGCAAACAAAAAACGTACATTACTGAATACTTAAAAGTTTGAAAATAAGCACATAATGGTCATTATCACATACCTGTGGCCTTTAATTTCCGCCACATCTGTCATGCCTCCCACGCTAAAGCGGAAGTATTCGCGATTAAGGGCTCTGGCGATCGAGCGGGCGATACTGGTCTTTCCAACTCCAGGAGGCCCATAGAAACACAAGATCTTTCCCTGTGTGCTGCCTCTTAGCTGGCTTACGGCTATGAACTCCTGCATGAATGAACAATGACTGGGGTTAAGAGGATTAAGCAAGCAAATTTTTCCCATTCTCAGGGGATAAAGGTTGAGGTGCTCATGCTTGTGTTTTACCAGAATGCGTTTCTTGACATCCTCCATTCCATAGTGGTCCTCTTCCAACACCTCTCTGGCTTGAGCCAACTTCAGGTTTTCCTCGCTGTTGGTGCCCCATGGCATGGAGGTCAGCCAGTCTAAGTAGTTACGGGTAACGCTGGGGATTTTGAGAGCTGGGGTTAAGAGGATTAAGCAAGCAAATTTTTCCCATTCTCAGGGGATAAAGGTTGAGGCGCTCATGCTTGTGTTTTACCAGAATGCGTTTCTTGACATCCTCCATTCCATAGTGGTCCTCTTCCAACACCTCTCTGGCTTGAGCCAACTTCAGGTTTTCCTCGCTGTTGGTGCCCCATGGCATGGAGGTCAGCCAGTCTAAGTAGTTACGGGTAACGCTGGGGATTTTGAGATGGAAAAAAGAAGAATCAAAGTTTGATTTAATAAAATACCACCTTAAAGAGGTCAAGTTTGTGGAACATGGCGGCTGGTTTGCTGCTGGTCTATCAGGTCAAAACTAGGTCAACCAGCTCGTAGTCTAACTGATCAGCCATCTAGTGCAGCTTAAGACCAGCTAGAATTCATGTACAACCATCCTAAGCTGGTTTTATTAACCTTTATGTGGTTCTAAGGTGGTCTACCAGGTCCACAAGCGGTTAGTCCAATGGATGAACCTTCTAGAGCAGTTTGAAGTAGCTAAAGACCAGCTAGAATCCATTCACAACTATCCTAAGCTGGTTTTATTAACCTTTATGTGGTTCTAAGGTGGTCTACCAGGTCCACAAGCGGTTAGTCCAATGGATGAACCTTCGAGAGCAGTTCAGAGCAGCTAATGACCAGCTAGAATCCATGCACAACCATCTTAAGCTGGTTTTATTAACCTTAATGTGGTTCTAAGGTGGTCTACCAGGTCCACAAGCGGTTAGTCCAATGGATGAACCTTCGAGAGCAGTTCAGAGCAGCTAATGACCAGCTAGAATCCATGCACAACCATCTTAAGCTGGTTTTATTAACCTTAATGTGGTTCTAAGGTGGTCTACCAGGTCCACAAGCGGTTAGTCCAATGGATGAACCTTCGAGAGCAGTTCAGAGCAGCTAATGACCAGCTAGAATCCATGCACAACCATCTTAAGCTGGTTTTATTAACCTTAATGTGGTTCTAAGGTGGTCTACCAGGTCCACAAGCGGTTAGTCCAATGGATGAACCTTCGAGAGCAGTTCAGAGCAGCTAATGACCAGCTAGAATCCATGCACAACCATCTTAAGCTGGTTTTAACGGGTTTTATCAACTTTGTTGCTGGACTAAGGTGGTCTACCAGGTCAAAACCAGGTCCACAAGCTAGTAGTCCAACAGATCAACCTTTTAGATCAGTTTGGATCAGATAATGACCAGCTAGAACCCATGTACAACCATCTTAAGCTGGGTTTTCAGCTTCTTTAACATTTTTATGGACATTAAAGGGCTCATGAATTGAGAAATCAACTTTTACTTGAGCTTTTGATGTACAAGAGATCATCGTGCTAAAAGAATATCCTCAAAGTTTCAGAACTGAAAACGTCCTCGTTACTGAAATAAAAGCTTTTATTGACACCAGGCCTAGCGAACGCCAGATCCTGGAATGTGCTTATCTATTATAGATAGGTTAATTAGTTTATAACAATGACAAACTCTTACTTGAACTCTGAGGAGTGGTTATCTAACAGTCCCAGTTTGTTCAGCTCCTCGTTAATTACATCCATGATGTGTTGAGGTACGGTCCGATCCTTCAGCCTCTCCCTGAACTTCTCCTCGATGGCGTCTTTGTCCTCTTTCTCCAGGCCGAGCTCCTTCTTAATGATCTTCAGCTGCTCCTGGAGGAGGTACTTCCTGTGCGTCTGCTTGATCTTCTCTTCAACCTGAGCATCGAGAGTCGAGCGGGCGTTAAATGAAAGGAAACCCAAACGAATAAGCAACAGCATGTCAAGAACTGTACTCATTTGTTCCCTCACCTCCCTGCCGAGACGCTGCTGTAGTTTACTCAGCTCGTATTCTTTCTTCAGCAGAGAAAGTGCCTTGTACAGTCGCTTGGGAATCTGCAAACACAGTTTCCATGTTAGATACTCATAAACGTTCAGCGAAACCCGTTTGGAGGTCATAAACGTACGTTTGTTTCCTCCAGGACGTCCTGTAGCTCGTGTGATTCTGCGCCGGTCAGTGCCGCCCCCATGTCGCTCAGGTAAATGGGATTATCCACCACTCTCTGACCCGCCTGCATCATCTGGAGCACAGACTCTCTACCAAACAAACATGTTCAGTAATAGCGCCTTAGCTTGCAGTTTTAAACACCTTCTTTATCTATATTACCTGTACAGTGGATTCAGAGCAATAATGTCACGGATAGTCTTGACGATCTCAGCAGTCAGGGCCTGGTTTGAAACAACAGAGTGTATGAGTTAATTCTGCAGAGGTGAAAATAAAAAAAATGAGTTAACATTTCTAATTTTTAATGTTTTATAATAAGCTTTGACTGAAATAAAATAAACTTCAACTACATGCTAAAAGCAAGATTTTTGTTTAGTTTGAGTTGAAGCACTAAAAAGATAAAATAAGCATTGGCCATTTAGCATGCATTTTAAATAATAATTAAAATTAAACAAAAAAAATATACCCATTTTAAAATTTTGACTGAAATAAAGTAAAATATATAAAAACTTAAACAGCTAGTTGATAAAGGCAACATTTTTCAATTTTGTTTAGTATAAGCCGAAGTACTAAAATAACTAGAACAAAAATAAAAAAGGAAAAATAAAGACAAATATGAAAAAAAAAAAAAAATGAAATACAAAAAAATAAAAGCTATATGGACATTTTAAAATAAAAATGTTAAAAACTATAAATTTGTAAAAGGCAACATTTCAAATTTTTGCTTATTTTAGGTAATAAAACAACTAAAGTGGAAATAAAAATGAATAAGCAGCATATATACATATTTTAAAATAAAATAAATGTTGACTGAAATAAACTAAAATAAAAAGTTCAACTTAAACAACCTAAAGTTCAGCTACTTGCTAAATGTTGTTAAAGTTTGAAGTACAAAAATAACCAAAACTGAAATAAAAAAATTTATTTTAAAGTTATATATAAAAAAAGAAATAATGACTCAAATTGAATTAAAAAAAAAAAATTATTATATATATATATATATATTTATAGTTATAGTTAACTATCATTTATAGTTAAGTACTAAATAACTAACACTAAAACCAAAATTATAAACTAAAATCTAATAAGAATGACAAAAACACACTACAAAATCATGAAAACTTTCAAATGAAATGAAAACAGAAAATATACGAATGAAAACTCTAACTGACCTTGACCTCTTCTGTGACCTGGAACTCCTCATGGACCACGTTGTCCACCTCCACCATGAGGACGCCGGGCAGAGGAAGCGCCTCCACCACGAGCTCCGCCTCCCGCACCTTCTCCTCCATCACCTCCGGCAGCGACGCCGAGTCCTTGCGCGACCGTTTCTGCTTCCGCCGCAGAGCTTTCGGCTGCTCGCCCTCCACCTCCAGCGACTCCGGCTCCTCCGGATCCACGTCCAGCTGCTTATTGATGCGGATTCTGGGAAACAACGGACAAAAGCTTTCCTGAAATACGCCGTCTTCTCAATTAGTGACATATCACACATTTTTTATAATAAAAAAAAAATAATTATAATAAATAAAAAAAATTTAAAAAACAATAAATAAAAAAAAATACAATAAATTTTTTTTTTAAAAATATTTATTAATTTTACAAATTACTACATTTTTAATTTCCCTCTAGAGGTTCATGATGGAACTGCAGTTGTTATAAAAATTACAATTAAATAAATATAAAAATATAATTTCCATTCGTGTTAAATTAAATAAAAATAATAAATATATTAACATTTATTTTCCCCCAAAATAAATGTGTAAATTGTTTATTGTTATATGTTATTTAATTTAGTTATTATTTATTTATTACGTAATTATGACAGCCAACACTGTTATTCTATTTCACCTTATTATCACTAAAGCCTAGCAACTAATCTAGGACATGCTAACAACATGCTAGCAATGTGCTAAATCATGTGATAAACATGCAAACAATGTGTTAGATCATGCTTACATGCTAAAACATAGCAGTGTGTTAAAACATGTTAGCAACATGCTAGCAGCGTGCTAAAACATGTGATAAACATGCTAGCAATGTGTTAGTTCATGCAACATAACAGTGTGTTAAAACATGTTTGCAATGAGCTAGCAGCATGTTAAAATGTGATAAACACACTAGAAATGTTAAATCATGCTAACATACTAAAACATGCCAACAATGTGATATGCTAGGAATATGTTAAATCATGCTAAAAATGTTCTAAAATATGTTAGCGGTTTTAAAACATGTTAACAATATGCTAACCGTTTGCTAAATCATGTTCGCAACATTCTAAACCATACTATCAGCATGCTAGCAACATGTGATTAACATTCTAGGAATGTGTAAAATCATGCTAACGTCGGACCTACGATGTTCGCACAGCGGCCGAAAAAGTGGGCGAAAAAAATCCTTACATTGACAGAATGTTCGTGAATTTTAATCTCACTCATGACTTATCTTTTCAAGTAACCAATATATAATGACCTATAATCTTCATAGCCACACCCTAGCAACCACTTACAGCACCCTAGCAACCACCCCATAGACTTCCATTTAAACCGATCAAAGGGGATATCTTTGGATAGAAGTGTCATAGAAACATGGGTGTTTTGCTCTTTTGACACATACTAGCAAACAGGGCTTCCATCATGCATGCTACACATGCTAGCAGTGAATAGCTACATGTTAATAGTGATTAGTTAGCTAAATGATAAATCAGGCTAAGAACATGCTAAGAAATCTATAAAACTCCATAGTGACGATCTGTGACAACCACCAACCACCATGCTAGTAACCACCCAGAACATCCTGGCAACCGCCCAGAATATCCTAGCAACCGCCTAGCAACGCCATAGCAACCACCCAGAACTCCCTAGCAACCGCCAAGAATCACCCTAGCAACCGCCAAGAATCACCCTAGCAACCACCCAGGTTACCATAGCAACTGCCAAGCAACCACCCAGGATACCCTAGCAAACAGCTAGCAACACCATAGCAACCACCCCAAACACCCTAGCAACCGCCCAGCAAACACCCAAACCACCCAGAACACCCTAGCAACTGCCTAGCAACCACACAGAACACCCTAGCAACCACACAGAACACCCTAGCAACACCCTAGCAACATCTCATAACGCCCTAGCAACCACCCAGAACACCTTAGCAACACCCTAGCAACAACTCATAACACCCTAACAACCACCCAGAACACCTTAGCAACACACTAGTAACCACCCAGAACACCCTAGCAACAACTCATAACACCCTAGCAACCACCCAGAACACCTTAGCAACACCCTAGCAACCACCCAGAACACCCTAGCAACAACTCATAACACCCTAGCAACCACCCAGAACACCTTAGCAACACCCTAGCAACCACCCAGAACACCCTAGCAACAACTCATAACACCCTAGCAACCACCCAGAACACCTTAGCAACACCCTAGCAACCACCCAGAACACCCTAGCAACAACTCATAACACCCTAGCAACCACCCAGAACACCCTAGTAACCACCCAGAACACCTTAGCAACACCCTAGCAACCTCTCAGAACACCCTAGCAACCGAGTGCTGTGTTTTGCCACTGCTTTCAATTATTATTTATTGAAAGGCCTCAGCTTCCTCAGGGGGTAATTCAATAAAATAATATAGCTAATGAGTTAATTTAACTAATATAAACAGTGACTCCCTTCTTTAAAGGTAACGTGACAGATTTTGAGCATCACCTTCTGTGTCCCATCACAATCATCCGAAGTTTGTCTCCGAGGTCCTGCATCTCGTGGATCTGCACAAACGTCCCGGTGTGATAAACCGCATCCAGACTCTCCACCACATCCGACTCGTTACTGACAAACACACACACCAGGATCAACCACAGTCCGTCAAACTCATTATCTTGCTGTTCAACTCTTGCACAATCACTTACTTGTCATCCTTCTTCAAGAAAACACCAGCATATGGCTGAGCGAGACGCACTTTACCCCTCAACAGGTCCATGAGAGGCTTGTTTTTGACCTAAAGATGCCAAAACATTCACAAATGCATGCATTTAAGTGGTTTCATTCAATACTAAAAATGTAAAAAGTTACAAATAGTATATGTAGTCTTTCAATTAATCAATAAAGATGTTAGTATCCCCTATACGGATATACAGCT
>NW_015505534.1:1625226-1627625 GCF_001515645.1 Sinocyclocheilus grahami | reverse complement strand
GGGCCAGCTGACCCTTCCCTGAGTCACTAACATCACTATTCTGATATGTGAAAACGTTCACAGTTCACTACAGGTCAGCTGAACCTTCCCTGGGTCACCTACATCACTATTCTGATCTGTGAAAACTTTCACAGTTCACTACCGGTCAGCTGACCCTTCCCTGGGTCACCTACATTACTATTCTGATCTGTGAAAACTTTCACAGTTCACTACCGGTCAGCTGACCCTTCCCTGGGTCACCTACATTACTATTCTGATCTGTGAAAACTTTCACAATTAAGTACAGGTCAGCTGAGGTGGTAATTTTCTGCTATGATTTCTATGCAGCAGGGACTGGAGCACTTGTCAGGATAGAAGAACACTGGATGAGGAAAAATACTGTCAAATTCTTGAGGAAAATCTGTTGCCCTCCGCCATAAAGTTGTCTATGGGAAGAAGGTTTACCTTCCAATATGACAACGACCCAAATCACACAGCAAAACTGATCACACAGTGGTTGGAGGACTGAAATCCCATTGAAAATTTGTGGAATGATTTTAAGACTGCAGTCCACAAATGGTAACCATGAAATTTAACTGAACTTGAGCAATTCTGCAAAGAAGAGTGGACAAATATTGAAGTAGATGTAGAGACATATCCCAACAAACTAAAAGCTGTAATTAAAGAGACAAAACAAAAAAAAAACAAGGGTGTGATCCTTTTTTCGAAGTTTGTGATTCTGATTTTTTTTCCCTGACTTGTTGGTTTTATATCTTTCACTTGGATGTTATAAGTTGCAGTGAATAAACAAAACAAAAACTGTCCATCTTAATTTGTGAATATATGAAAGGGGGTGATTATTTCGATACCCACAGTACATACATACATACATACGTATATAAAAATGGGAGCGGGTGAAGAAAGAAGAAAAACTAAATGTAGTTAAGCAAATAAATAAATAAATATTAAATAAGCAAAAATAATAAACATATAGGGACTGATTAATATACTATATATTGTCAGGGTTCTGTCACTTCGGTCTAGTGTAATTCATAGTTTTGTGACAGAGCCCTGACACTCGGGTCATGTCAGTGTTTTCATGTGAGCGTGCGCTCTCGTCTGCGTGTACTGTTTCATGCTGGAGCGTGGTGTTCAGATCCCGGCACTCATGTCTTGAGTTTCGGTTTCGTGTCGGGGTCCGGACACTCGCGCTCCATGTTCTGTCTGTTGTGGGAGCGTGCGCTCTTCTGTCCACGTGTGTTGTGTTTTGTGAAGCACGCGGTTTGGGTTCAGCCGCGTGCTTTTCTTGCTGTCTTGTGTGAACACGCGGCTTATGAGTTTTCTCATTAGCTGCGTGTTCGTGTCTTTTGTTCTAGCACATGGCTTGTGATTTGTTTTGCTGGCCATGTGCTTGTGTTTTGTTTTGTGTGAGCACATGGCTTTTTGTCTTTGATTCGGTGTGCCATGTGCTCATGTCAATTGTCTTGACCCCTCCCATCTTGTTACCTGATTATTAGTTAATTTGCCCCACATGTGGTCCCTCGTTACCCTCCTCATTTGCTCTCCATTTATTCTCCTTGTGTTTGCAGTCGTGCGTCAGTTCGTCATCGATTATTAGTTAATTTCCCCCACATGTGGTCCCTCATTACCCTCCTCATTTGCTCTCCATTTATTCTCCTGGTGTTTACAGGGTGCTCGGTTCGTCATCGTCGATCCCTGGATGTGTTGCCTTGCCAGCCTGTTTTTCCCCCACGGGGTAGTTTCTGTTGTTTGTTTTGTTTTATTTTAATAAAAAGGCCCATTCTTCTGCAGTACTGAGTCCTCGCCTCATCCCTCTACCCGGATCCCTGACATATATTTGTAGATACATTGCAGGATAAAATGCTAATAATCAAGAAAAGAAAAATGGAAAAATAGAATGTATAAAAAGAATAATATAATTTAAATAAACAAAAATATATGCATTGCATATACTTTTATACAGATGTTTAAAAAAATTCCTTATACGTATCATTATAAAGACACATATATATATATATATATATATATATATATATATATATATATGTATGTATATGTGTGTGAACTGAACCCAAACTGAACTGTGAAAGTTTTCACAAATCAGAACAGTGATGTTAGTGACTCAGGGAAGGGTCAGCTGACCGGTAGTGAACTGTGAAAGTTTTCACAGATCAGAATAGTGATGTAGGTGACCCAGGGAAGGTTCAGCTGACCTGTAGTGAACTGTGAACGTTTTCACATATCAGAATAGTGATGTTAGTGACTCAGGGAAGGGTCAGCTGGCCCGAATTGAACTGTGAAAGTTTTCACAGATCAGAATAGTGATGTAGGTGACCCAGGGAAGGGTCAGCTGACCGGTAGTGAACTGTGAAAGTTTTCACAGATCAGAATAGTGATGT
>NW_015505534.1:1623170-1625067 GCF_001515645.1 Sinocyclocheilus grahami | reverse complement strand
TTACTAGCGGACTTACCAAGGGGTTTACGGACAAGAGCTTTGCTGTGAAAAAATTCGACCTCCGGAGGGTGCACCCTTCTAAATGAGACAGCTAATATTCCGTTTCAGTTGGAAATACGTCACTACACTGAAATAAAGTCGGCAGCAACTTCCGGTTCACGCAGACTTTAAAATTTTGTATAATTATGCTAGCATTTGCTAGCCTACCATATATTTTGTAAATAAACGCCTGACAATTATGCCAATAAAGTTTTGACTGATTGTATTTATGCCCATGTGTGATGATAAATGAGCGTGTTGTGTTTTCATTTACAAATGAAACTACGTGAATGATTAATTCCTCAACAAAACACTATAGTATTTATAATTAAGGTCTATTAATTAGCCGAAATAAAATGAAATATATGTTAAATTTAAACTGCATTAAGGCAAAAATTCCAGTCAGCAAAATCAAAGCTTTATTGGCATGTCGAGCATTTACAGTAGGCCAATATTTAAAAAAGTATTCAGAACGTTAAGAGATCGAAATGAAGGGAAAAAATGAATATAAATGAATACAAAAATATAAACAATAATAATAGGCTAATAATAATAATGTACAAATATTACAGAAAAAAGACGATCAGTTAATGGACTTACAAGACTGTAAAAATGTTTTATTGTAGGCCTATTTTATATTATGTACTTTATGTAACATTTATTCATGATAAACTTCAATTGAATGCTGAATATCGCACGTAATACAGTCCGGTAGCCAAGGCCTATGGTTAATATAATAATTTAATAATGTAATAATTTCTATAATAAATAATATAATAATGTCTTAATTCAAAATAAAATATTAATTAATCCATCTCTGATAATCCCCGGTTGCTATGGTCACGCAGGTTTGTTTACACATTAAACACAAGAAATGGATGTCGTTCCCTCAACATAGCATATCGAGGCCACGTCATAATATCACGTTCCCACGAGTTAATAAATGAATATCTCATGGCCACGACATAATATCACGTTCCCACGAGTTAATAAATTAATATCTCATGGCCACGACATAATATCACGTTCCCACGAGTTAATAAATTAATATCTCATGGCCACGACATAATATCACGTTCCCACGAGTTAATATGATGTTCCCTCAAATTAATATCTCGTGGCCACGACATAATATCACGTTCCCACGAGTTAATAAATTAATATTTCGTGGCCACGACATATCACGTTCCCACAAGTTAATATGATGTTCCCTCAAATTAATATATTGTGGCCACGACATAACATCACGTTCCCACGAGTTAATAAATTAATATCTCGTGGCCACGACATAATATCACGTTCCCACGAGTTAATATGTTGTTCCCTCAAATTAATATCTTGTGGCCACGTCATAATATCACGTTCCCACGAGTTAATAAATTAATATCTCATTGCCACGACATAATATCACGTTCCCACGAGTTAATGTTCCCTCAAATTAATAACTTGTGACCACGACATAATATCACGTTCCCACGAGTTAATAAATTAATATCTCGTGGCCACGACATAATATCACGTTCCCACGAGTTAATAAATTAATATCTCATGGCCACGACATAATATCACTTTCCCACGAGTTAATATGATGTTCCCTCAAATTAATAACTTGTGGCCACGACATAATATCACGTTCTCACGAGTTAATTTGATGCTCCCTGAAATTAATATATTGTGGCCACGACATAATATCACATTCCCATGAGTTAATAAATTAATATCTCGTGGCCACGACATAATATCACGTTCCCACGAGTTAATATGATGTTCCCTCAAATTAATAACTTGTGACCATGACATAATATCACCTTCCCACGAGTTAATAAATTAATATCTCGTGGCCACGACATAATATCAC
>NW_015505534.1:1622868-1623103 GCF_001515645.1 Sinocyclocheilus grahami | reverse complement strand
CCTTCCGACGTGTTAATATTATGTTCCATAAAATTAATTTCTCGTGGCCACGTCATATCACGTTCCCACGAGTTAATAAATTAATATCTCGTGGCCACGACATATCACGTTCCCACAAGTTAATATGTTGTTCCCTCAAATTAATATCTTGTGGCCACGTCATAATATCACGTTCCCACAAGTTAATAAATTAATATCTCATGGCCACGACATATCACGTTCCCACGAGTTAATA
>NW_015505534.1:1589427-1617424 GCF_001515645.1 Sinocyclocheilus grahami | reverse complement strand
GTGGCCACGACATAATATCACGTTCCCACGAGTTAATATGATGTTCCCTCAAATTAATAACTTGTGACCACGACATAATATCACGTTCCCACGAGTTAATAAATTAATATCTCGTGGCCACGACATAATATCACGTTCCCACGAGTTAATATGATGTTCCCTCAAATTAATATCTCGTGGCCACGACATAATATCACGTTCCCACGAGTTATTATGTCGTGGCCACGACAAAACTAAGTGAACCGAACATTTAATTTGAGTGGTACTGGTAGGAATTCGCAGGAAATATTGTTGTTCAGCATGACAAAACTGACACAATATTGATGTGAGCATGCGCAGTAAACCCTGGTCAATCTGATGGGTAGGATAAAAATATCAGGACAACTGGCTACTAGGCTATGGCATGTGAGGATCCTGCAGGGGGCGGATCGTTTATAGCCTTTTCTCACAGCAGCCAGAATAATTAAATGTATCATTTTAATGGCGGATTGTAATACAGAAAGTATTATGTGTTTATGAAACACATATGACTGAAATTAAATTATATTCAGTTTTAAATGTGCATCTGATTACAGATAGCATAAGTGGGATTACACAAGATTTGTATTTTAATGAGAACCAGTTCGAAGGAAGAATAATTTGCCTTTTGGGTTCTGTGACATAAAACACACCAATTACACCCCACTCGTGATTTTTTAAAACTGTTACGTTTCTTAAAAAAGACAGTTGCTTACGTCTCGGTGACATATGTAACCTTGGTTCCCTGAATAGGGAACAAATTTCAGACGAATGTCTGAAGCCCTTATACCATCACGCCAATTTCATTGGCCAAATAGCGCTTAGCACCAGCCCACACGTTATCACATATGCTATATCAGCGTGCTGTGCGCTATTTCATCAGATTTCCACATGACGAAGGAAGCGCTATCGGAGGTAAGGAATGACCAGCATCGCAGCATCTTGTTCCCTATTCAGGGAACCAAGGTTACATACGTAACCCGAGACGTTCCCTTTCATAGGTTCACTTCAATGCTGCGATGACATCATCGCTATGGGAACGCTATACCATAACGCCTTACGTACCTCAGATAGCTGGAAGACCAGGGAAAGCGCCTGCTCAAGCGGATAAGTCCTGGGAGCCAGGAGCCATCCTCACATCCAGACTGTAGAATTTAATGAAGGTGCTAGCTCTCCGACCAACCTGCCGCTGCACAGACATCATCCAACGAAGACACCTTAAAGAGTGTTAGAAAACACTCTCTGTCTTGTTAAGGTTCCATGATATGCCTCACCCCTCCTTTTTTTCCCTCTCCCTCTCACTCTCCCTCCTGTATCCATTTCTCTCTCTTGTATTAATGTTTTAAATATCTCTTACTCATATGCGAGGTATGCATGCTTAAATGTATACATTAGTTGTTTGGGTCAAATGTCCAAATAAGGAGATGAATGCTAGGATTACGAGGTAAAGGAGTTCATGCTGAACTGTGAGGAGGGTTCGGCATCCTTGGCCAGGAAGTCTATTCCTAATATGTACATGTTTTTCTGTATATGTGGCCATTTTATACAAAACACATGTTCTTGGCCAAACATCCTATATGTGTATGTCATCCTATCCTCATTGGTTAAGAGGGTGAAACTCCCCTCGACATGCCTATATAAGATCTGTATTTCTATGAATAAATTGAAGTATTGAGAATACATTTGAATGTGTGTTTTCTTACTTCCCGGCCGTATTTACACTTTAGGAGACTGAGAAGATTTCACGGTGGCAAAGAGAATTTACAGAGGGACCAAATTGTTATTTATTAACAGAGAGCCTGAGAAGAAGCTACTGCTCTTGTAGAAGTAGCACGCACCCCCAGAGGCGAAGTCAAGCCATGCGCCTCGTAGGCCAGAGAGATACCCTCTACTATCCAATGAGACATTCTCTGTTTGGTGACAGCAGACCCTCTGCTTTTACCACCAAAACACACGAACAACTGGTCTGATTCACGCCACTGGGCTGTGTGGTCGACATAGACCTTCAATGCCCTCACCGGGCAGAGACTCGGGCTATCTGACTCTACATCAGCAGGGGAGAAAGCCTCCAAGACCACTAGATGAAAGCGAAACGGAGTCGAAGCGACCATAGGAACATAATCTGGCCTGGGTCGTAGTAAGACTTTAACCAGACCAGGGGCAAAATCCATACACAAAGGGCTGATGGAAAGAGCCTGCAGATCCCCTATACTCTCTCTTCAGGGAGGATAACACCACCAGAAGAACTGTCTTAAGTGTTAACAGTTTCTCTGACACAAACTCCAACAGCTCCAATGGATGGCTTGACAGGCCTTCCAAAACAATAGATAAGTCCCAAGAAGGGACTCGTACAGGGTGGAAAGTCCTAAGCCATCTCAAACCTTGCATGAAACGGGAGACCAGAGGATGACGACCAACTGAAACACCCCCCATGGGTACGTGCTCAGCAGATATGACTGCCACATAAACCTTAAAAGTGGCAGGAGCCACCCCTTCAGAAAAACGACTCTGAAGAAGCTCCAGCACTGTAATGTTTCTTGATCCAATAAAGAAACAATTTTGTAATAAATTGATTTTTATTCTATTTGCAGGACGGGAATCGGAGCAGCCGCAGCACTACTTAACTTCTGCTTCCTAATATACACACTCCCGGTAAGTGTAACACTACTGACACCTAGTGGTTAGTTTTAGTACTGTCAAATACAAAAACATTCTATCACTACATCCCCTTTCCTTTAGATGTAAAGAACAAGTTGTTCCAAGTAATTATGCAAACTTATAGATTAAACAAGCAGTGTACAAATTATAAGACTTAATACAACATATTACGGTCGAAAAGCATAGAGACTGGTCCTGGGCCACTCGTGGGGCCAGAGCGTCCAGACCCAGAGAAAACCAGAGCGGGCAACGCGTAGTCCACAAAAACGGTAGTTACTATTGGACCTACCACTGTTTTTTACTGTAAAACCATAATATTATTGTGAAATGTATTTTTTCTTTTTTAGTCTTTCCTTTTCTGACAACAAACAAATATTTGGTAACACTTTCTAGGGACCAATTCTCACTATTAACTAGTTGCTTATTAGAATGCACCTATTAATAAGCAGCAAATTAGGAGTTTGAGGAAAAGTCGTAGTTGATGGTTTGCTAATAGCGAGAATTGGACCTTAAAATATACTGTGACCACATTTATTTATTTTTTATTTCGTAGAATAATTAAATGATCCAACTCTAAACAGCCAGTTATGCAAACAATTTAATTACAGGAAAATACTGTTTACTTAAACTTGACATGAAACAGAAAGTATGAAAATAAATACAATTTTTACTTTTAAGGTATATATTTCATTTTTATATACAATTTATACAAATATATATAATTGTATTTTTTTAATGTCTGAATATTTGTCATGTGACATTCTATATCCATTATTTTCTCTATATCCATTTGTTAGTCAAAAATGTGAACATAATATACATATTTAGAGTCAAGAACATTTTTCTTTTTGGTATACAGTAAACCACACTTTAATACATGTAACAATTCACAGTGTATAGAAAACCTAATTTCTTTAAAGTTTTTTTTCTTTTTTTTTTCTTTTTTTTACAATTGTAGCAGTACATTTAGTTTGTAAACTATGTGCAAGAACACCCACGAGTCCATAAATGCGGCTGTATAAACAAGCATAGAAAAGTTCAGTAATGTGTGCAAGAGATCAAAGGTCACAATTTCCACTTGAACCTTTTTGCAGTGTTCCTCTATCAAGCTGCATGAAGCTGCTTATGACGTCCGCTGGCCTCACATGCGAGCTTCACATACCAGATCATCAGAGCCAACCAACCTGCCCCAGGAAAGTCTGTTGATTGCTTTTCTTATCTTCACAATACATTCAATGAAAACAAGCCACTGTCGTGCCAAGAAGAGCAATTTACTGGCAACTGTAATATGTGAGGTTGAAGTCCATTCAAAAAATGTAGGTGGAGCCCGAGTTCATTATTCATCAACAGATTAAACAGACAACAGGAGTTTAATCCTCATCCTTGCATAGACATTTCCCCGTCAGTGTAAGTTTTAAGTTCACCCTGAGAAACTTCCTGATGTACTGGAGATTTTCAGTCATCAGAAATTTTTATACCTGCTTGTGCCTCGCATTTGTTGTGATTGGTACAAGTGGTATCTCAGGTTCAAGACTTATCTTGCTTTCTACGATTTCTTCAATAGGGACATACAGTCTGCCATCTGTAGGACTCTGATGGTGAAAGAGATTGAATCAAGAATATTAATTACAGATTTTTTTTAATGGGGGAATGTGTGAATCTGAAAGTTTTCTGATTGTGAAACTAATAAATGATAATTGGCTGCACAATTTACCCGTGGATTCTCTGGTATTCTAATGTTGTTGATGAGCATGTCCTTAAAGATAAGCGTTGGCTCTGGGATTTTTGGGAATATGATGTCTTTATGCCTGAAGGAAGACAAGCAATTTTCAGTTATGTATTTAAAGTACTTAAGATTTGCCCATTTTTAACTTTTAACTAAAAACTGATCAGGTTCAATAGTATCTGTGATTCACAGGACATACAAATAAGATATAAAGAAATCTTAAAAATATACAATAACCTATACGTAATATATAAAACATGATGATGCAATAATATTGTTTCACATTTGTTCTTTTCAAATAGAAGAGCAGAACAATTAAAATCTAAATCATTCATCACCTTCTGAGCAGCACAAGAGACACTATCAGGCAACAGGAAACTATGAGCGGGATAATAATGACAGCCAGCAATGCAGGCAAATTCGGATCTCTGTTCTCACCTACGAAACAGCACAATGAAAACATTTAAGTTCAACTGTCAAAGACCAGAGGAAAGCATATGTCATTTGCAGGATGTGAAGCAAGTAACTGTACATAAACTACCAATCAAAAGTTTAGGCTCAGCAAGAATAAAAAATTTTTTTTTGGAAATAATTTATATTTCGTCGGCGCAGATGGCCTCATGGGCAGCGCGCCGACATGTAGCGCCTTTGCGCTTCGGGCGTCCCGAGTTAGTATCCCGGCTCGTGGACCTTTCCCAATCCCACCCCCCTCTCTCTCTCACCCACTTCGCTTGCTGTCGACCTACTGTCATATCTAAATAAAAGGCATAAAACGCCAAAAATAAATCTAAAAAAAAAAATAATAATTTATATTTAGAATAAATGCTCTTTTGAACTTCCAATTTATTAAAGAATCTTTAAAAAATCACAGTTTCCACAAAAAGACATCAACACTGATAAGAAATATTTATTGAGCAGCAAATCAGCATATTATACTGATTTCTGAAGGATCATGTGACACTGAAGACTGGAGTAATGATGCTGAAAATTACATATCAAAATATAAAACAGTTACTTTAAATTTTACATTTATATTTTTCTTAATATTTAAAATATAATTGTTTTACTGTTCTTTTTATCAAATAAATGTAGACTTTATGAGAATAAAATCTTGCTGACCCCAAACTTAATGTAAATGAAGTGGATTATCATTATAAAAATCTAAGTAAAGTCTAATGGTAAAGTTTAATATTTTAGGGTGTTTCTTCAGGTTGTGGCAGTTCAGGAGCCGTTTTATTTATTAAAACTGACATTTTTCTTTGTTATATACAGTACAGTTTACATTAAAATTGTCCTGCATGCCTTTTTATTTTTACTGTTTTACCCTTGTTGCAGGCTTCCTATTACTATGAGGATTATCCATAAAGTTTAACAATCTAAACAAATAGTGATTATCATAGTTGAATATGATGCTGATTTCTAGGCCCAGACATACCGTATTCCACCTCGTCACTCAGGTCACTCTTCCCTGCACCACATTTGTCTGAGAAGATGATCTGGACTCTGGCTCTGTACATGCAGTCTGAGTCATAGTCCACTTCATACTTGCTATCTTCTATGACCTTTCCTGGCGCAATCTGTAAACACAACAGAAAAATATAGGATCAGAAAATCATAGAATATGAGTCTTGTTTAACACGACATTATGCGCTACACTCCATGGCCCAATAATAGCTCTGCCAAGGCAATGCTTTAAATGTGTGTTGATACATATTGCATTATTTAAATTTTAAACAATTATTTACTCTTTACTCTTAAACATCAAAAGAGGGCAGTTATATGTGCATTTAAAGGGGTCATATGATGCTTTTTTAAAGATCATTATTTGGTGTAACAGAATATGTTGACATGCTTTAATGTTCAAAAAACACATTATTTTTCAAATACTGTACATTATTGTAAGTCCTCTATGCCCCGCCTCTCTCAAACACTTCGTTTTCTACAAAGTCCCTCCTTCCGACAAGCACAGTCTGCTCTGATTGGCCAGCTGACCCAGTGCATTGTGATTGGCCGAACCCCTCAAGCACTCGTCGGAAATGTAACACCCCTTACCATAATCGTGAGCTTCATCTTTCAAAATAAATGTAAAGACAGTAAATAATGTAATTAGTTTTACCATCAGTTCAAGCCCGAAAGGGGAACAGAGTCTCGTGACAGACACAGTGATGAATATGTGTTTGCAGTTCACAAGCCACGGTTAAGACAGCTGACTCCACTGTGATGTGTCTCGCTCGCTCGCTCTCTCTCTCTCGCTCGCTCGCACACACACACGATTCTCAAAACTCTGCATTTGAACAGTCAATAGCAAATACTTAAACTAATAACAAAACTGTAGCTGATTCAGAAGCGCCAGATTGTCATAGCAAAGTCAGAATTACCTCCTCTCCTAGGTTCACGAAACGGTCGTCCATAAAATGCATTGCTGTTCTATTGTAAGTAATCTTAAAGATTCCTAAATGCATCTACTTTCGGAAGGCCAAATAAAGTGCTTTTGCTTTCGCCTAGAAACACACAGCGTCTCCCTGACATGCTGCTTCAACACTAACTGCGGTTACTGAAACCACGCCTTCTTTCTTTGCGTGCACATTTGGGCGGCATTATGCAAATATTTCCACATAGTGAGGTAGATATGTGGGGGCGTGTTAGAACGAGCCATTTTAGGGGGGCGTGGCAGAGTCTTAACTTTGATAAAGAATATCTCTTTGGTTTTGAGACTTTAGTCTTTGCAACTTTAGGGATCTTATCTATGCACGAACAGCTTATAACACTCCAAAGAGAAAGGAAAACTTGAAATCGCATCATATGACCCCTTTAAAGCTTTAGTGAGACTGCTAATGCTTAATAGTGAATAAAGATAACCTGATCTTATACTATTACATATAAAAACACACCTGATTTACCTTATCGCACATGCTGTATGTGTAGTTGTATTTGTAGCACTGAGGTCCAAACTCATCTAAATCTGATATGTTTGTTTGAAAATGGAGATTCTGCCCATCTCTCTGGATCGTAAGTTGAGGTTTGTTTAGTTTCACTGCAAAGGAAGCCCCAAAAAAGACACTGTTAATTAGTGAAACAAACAGAGAGTAGAAAATGTGAAAAATGTAGCTAATTTTCTCTCAGCTCTTGCAGATATAGTGTTTAATATGTTAACGTAATCAACTATATTTTTTTCTTAAATAATTTGCTGTTGTGAAAATGACAATGCAACATGCTGTATTTAAGAAAACTGGCTGTTTAACTGCCTTTCTGGGCATGTTTTTAAAAAAGTGCATGTTTACCGTATTGTGCTGGCCGTTCATCCATGAAAGTGTTGTTTACAGGTTTACCCTGATAAGTGCCATTGAACAGGTAGAACATGCTTGTCGTTATGTCCTTGAGAAGTGTATCGTGTATGACGCATTCTCCAATCTTCATATCATTGCACTTTATGACCGTATCTTTCTGAGGTGACCTGAAACACACAGGTTAACTACCAATGCATGAATGAAAGGAAATATACAAAACAATTGTAAGAAAAAGAGTTACATACCAGTAATAAAAACCAAGGTCTTGGACTACGTCAATAGGACTCCAAGTGCACTTCAACCTGTTATGGGAATACTCATAGCTCCTGTTTTTCACCAGCATCACTGAAATAAATGTGGAGATTTCAAATCAGTCCCCAAGACTTTTAAAATTATATGAATTCATGAATATTAAATTAATGTGTGGATTATGTAAGAAGTGAATCTTAATGCTTGAGTTCCTTGACTATGAAAATCAGTGGTTTATTCTTTAAGACTTGATGGGCTATGAAAACTCACTGGAACATTCAGAACACATTCATGAACACCCACATTTACATGTCAATGTATGTATGGCATTGATTCAGTTACGGTGAGGCAACAAGAGAAAAGCAGGAAAGATGCTATTATTCCCAAAAATATATAAAAGCAAGCTGCTACTCTGCATATTAGTGACCGAACAATGTTTTTTTATATATATATATATATATATATATATGTATATATATATATATATATATATATATATATATATATATATATAAGTTAAATATATGAGTGTCACAGCAAAGGGTCTGAATACTTAGGACCATGTGATATTTCAGTTTTTCTTTTTTAATAAATCTGCAAAAATGTCAACAATTCTGTGTTTTTCTGTCAATATGGGGTACTGTGTGTACATTAATGAGGAAAAAAAATGAACTTAAATGATTTTAGCAAATGGCTGCAATATAACAAAGAGTGAAAAATTTAAGGGGGTCTGAATACTTTCCGTACCCACTGTATCTTTAACAGTGAATATTAGTACTATTATTAGTATATTAGTACTATGATTGGGTTTGTATTAGACATTTAAAGACAACAACAACAAAAAAGATACCATAGATTCAGTGTGAATGTGCCAATTTGTTTGTTTAGCACATTTCAGAGACGAATGTTTTGTGATGCTCTCCCAATGTAATGCAGACTTTTAAAATAGGCTATTATTGCAGGATGGATAAGCTAAAAACTCTATTGCAAACCTGCAGCTCTTAAAAACGAATTGTGTTAAATAATATAAACTGTTCATCTTATGACTTTCTTCTTAAGTAAAATGCATCAAAGGATTGTTTGTTCTGTATCCAATAATACCATAACACGTAATAAAATAAACATAGCTCCATGACTTAAGATCAATATGGAATGATTAAAAATGTACAAAGTACCAAAAAGCATTTAACATGAGATAGTTGGTTATCATGCAGGGTACCTGTAGGTGGAGGGATGCTAATGTCCAAAGATGGACTATGGTCTTTGTTTTCACAGTTTTCAGGGTTCACTGTAACACTGATGCACAGTCCATTCTCATTGGAGATATTCAATTTGCAGGTCGTGTTTTGGACTCTCCTGATTTGGCTATTTTTGTCTCTTTGCATGTCTGGTTTGGCTTTTACAGGACAGTCCTGTTGACGACAGAGGGTTTTCATGTAAAATACAGTGTACAGTACTTGTGTTCATTTTGTGTTACTGTGTGTGTGTGTGTGTGTGTGTGTGTGTGCGCACATTACTCCATACTGAGTAAGAATGAGTCACTTGTTTCTAACGAATACCTCCCATTATTCCTTTCCAGAATATTTTCCCAAGATGTTACAGCTTTTCAAGATGATAAAACAATCAAAAATAATGTAAAAATACAAACAAACAAAAAAACATTCTCTTTACTAGACAAAAAGACGTAAAATATTTTAATATATTTTAGGCATTTTTTGTGCAAAAATTGAATTATAGTGCAAAGCAAGCAGTTGTTGAACAAGCAGTGCCTGCAGGTCAACAGACCAGCTCCAAAAGGAAACTACACAAGAGCCTAAGTAAAGTATCATGTTGTTAGACAAACCACACAAATGAATTTGCATTTTTAATCTCTTTTGCATTTTTAATGTCTTTCACTATATAAAGATATTTCTCCACACACACGCACGCACACATGCACACACACTGGTTTCCATGTTTTATGGGGACTCTCAACAGGGGTATTGGTTTTTATAATGTACAAACTGCATTTTCTATTCCCTTACCCAAATCCTACCCCTAAACCTTTCTGCATTTTTAGATTCTGTTAAATTTAAAAGTTCCTTATGGGGACCAAAAAAAGTCCCCACAATGTCAAAATGTACTTTCCTTGTGGGGACATTTGGTTCCCATAACGTAGGGAATACAGTATATATAGGTTTAATCTATATATATACCGGTAGTAGTTTCAAACTTAAATATTGTAACTAATATTTTGTTCCATATTATTTTAAAATTTCGAACACACAAACACAATCACAAATAAAGTTGCTAAGTTGCTAAGAATCCAAACAACAGCGTTCCAGAAGTTGCTTTGTTTCCTCTTTCCTCTCACTTTACCAAACCTTCTTATTGTGCCTAATGTATGATGAGGGTCTTAGACTTAAGAGCTGGTCTAATCTAATGATATGACTTAAATCAATGTCATATTAAATAACTGGTCTTATTAACAGTTTTTTTTTAATTAAATACAGCCTGTGTCAAACTTCATGATGTCAGTACAACTGGCCATGCTGTTTGCTAACCCGACTGGTTCTTCTAGACGGAAGTGACTTTTCAGAAGTACTATGTTTAACTCTGAAATTCCCCAAAATACCACAGGTACCAATCAAATCAACCAAAGATCATCCAAATCAGATTATCTGTTTGTAATTAATGTGTAACATGTATAGAAGTATTTGAACACAATCAGTTTCATCAAATGCGTGTCATAAGAACCTAAAACACATATCAGATAAAAGCTTTGTAACCTCAATTTGCATTTTTTGTAATTGCTCCAACATGCACACATTTCCATTACAGTTCGTTTACTTTGTGTGAACATCATCCCAAGAGTTCATGAAAACAGAGCTTTGAAAGGAAGTACACAGTGTGTTTTATCTGTCGTACTACCAGCTTTCAGCAGCAGCCACTACAGAATTTAAACAATGACAGGCGCAGTGTTCTTAAAAGTAAATTAAATGTTTATATTAGTACTTAGTTGTATTGTTAGACTAAGTAGATTAAGAAAATCGTTATGTCTACTTCATCTCCTGTACTATAACACTCAATGGGGAACACATGAAGAAATCGAGCGCAGCGTTAGTTCAGTCAGGCCACGTAGGCATAGGCTGCGACCAGCTGACACGGTCAGCTGTCAAATCACTCCAATCACTACCATTCTCCTATTAGACACGGGACATATATACGTGGCATTACTGCTCGGTAAGTATGCTCAAACTGCTCGCAACAAGCTCCAGCACAACAGGGAGACGACAGGGTTCTCTTAGTGCCGCTGTCAATCCAAGGAACCTCTCCAACATGAACAACAGGATCCAATCACTACCATTCTCCTATTAGACACGGGACATATATACGTGGCATTACTGCTCGGTAAGTATGCTCAAACTGCTCGCAACAAGCTCCAGCACAACAGGGAGACGACAGGGTTCTCTTAGTGCCGCTGTCAATCCAAGGAACCTCTCCAACATGAACAACAGGATCCAGGCACTGGAATTGCAGCACTCGGTTTCTGCATCTCGGGCGATGTTTGACGGGCAGACTTTTAAGCTCGACATCATACTGCGCCCCTACTCCCGACTGGCTCTTCCTAGGGGTGCCCTTCTTCCCCATGCTTTCAGCGTGTTCAGAGATATTATCCACGAAGTGTATCCAGACAGGAGAAGGAATTAGATACCGATCTAGCTATCATTTCAGATCTCGCTATGTCTACGGAGGCACACTAGTCTACGAATACCACAAATAATTTTCATCTAAAGCAGCAACGTACATTCAACGCTTAATCAGCGTCTGGACTGGTCCGTGGTCGATCTTGCACTAATCAGCAGACACCTTATACGGGCCACCGAGCACTTTCATGCTCACCCTGCGGTTCGTTTTTCCACACCGCATCTCTCTGCCCTAAGACTGCTTCAACTCACGACACTAGCGCTTCGACGCCAGGAGAAGCTATGTCCAAGCATTGGTTGGCCTCACGTCTCCGAACCGCATGCCCCCATTGTGGCATGGACCCCGCGCTTATACCAGCCATTCATTCCGTATAGGCACGGCAACCACCGCGGCTTCAACAGTCTCCATACCCATGCTCAAAGCATGGGTTGGTGGTCACCATCAGCGTATCAACGATACATTAGGCCTTCAACTCAGGATGTAATACTAGCGCAAAAAACTTGAGCAGCTCTTCCATTAAAAAAAAAAAAAACAACAACTCTGCATCACGATACCATAAGGGGCACGCTGCTCTCCTACCCCTCATGCCAGCCTCAGGGACATGCTGCTTTGTTCTTGTGGTTCTCCCGCTGGAGAGAACACGACTGCTCCATATTTGGGGTCAGCTGTCAGTCCCTCGCAAAGCTTCGCAAAGAAAGAAAAAAATAAAAAAGGGGGGGCTGCTTGGAATAAAAGAAAAATCGATAATTTTGACCCATACAATGTATTATTGGCTATTGCTACAAATATACGCCAGCGACTTGTTTCTCCCGCTGGAGAGAACACCACTGCTGCATATTTGGGGTCAGCCGTCAGTCCCTCGCAAAGCTTCGCAAAGAAAGGAGAAAAAAAAATTTTTTTTAAAAAAGGGGACTGCTGTTTTCTCCCGCTGGAGAGAACACCCTTTGCTGCTATAACTGCAGGGGCCTGCTGTTCTATCCCTCAGCGAGGGACGAACACCCCTCGCTACTTAAAATCAAAGAGGGGCCTGCTATTCTCTCCCTATTTAGAGGGGAGAATACCCCTCTGCTAGCCAGTAAGCTACATCAAGAATATCTCATAACATTGTCTTTTCTCTTTTGCAGGAATGGAACAAGGATGGTTTTGGGGGGTTCTTCTTCGGGCAAGTTAATACCTCTTATTATGTTGGGGAGTTAATGTTAAAGCTCTTGTATGTTCAATTTATTCTGGAGCAAAGAACCCCCATAGGAACCATACCGCCAAAGATAAATTGTGTTTCAATAAACTCAAGTAACTTGCCAAAGTGGTCCTGTCTGAAATTAAATAATATAAACTGTTCATCTTATGACTTTCTTCTTAAGTAAAATGCATCAAAGGATTGTTTGTTCTGTATCCAATAATACCATAACACGTAATAAAATAAACATAGCTCCATGACTTAAGATCAATATGGAATGATTAAAAATGTACAAAGTACCAAAAAGCATTTAACATGAGATAGTTGGTTATCATGCAGGGTACCTGTAGGTGGAGGGATGCTAATGTCCAAAGATGGACTATGGTCTTTGTTTTCACAGTTTTCAGGGTTCACTGTAACACTGATGCACAGTCCATTCTCATTGGAGATATTCAATTTGCAGGTCGTGTTTTGGACTCTCCTGATTTGGCTATTTTTGTCTCTTTGCATGTCTGGTTTGGCTTTTACAGGACAGTCCTGTTGACGACAGAGGGTTTTCATGTAAAATACAGTGTACAGTACTTGTGTTCATTTTGTGTTACTGTGTGTGTGTGTGTGTGTGTGTGTGTGTGTGCGCACATTACTCCATACTGAGTAAGAATGAGTCACTTGTTTCTAACGAATACCTCCCATTATTCCTTTCCAGAATATTTTCCCAAGATGTTACAGCTTTTCAAGATGATAAAACAATCAAAAATAATGTAAAAATACAAACAAACAAAAAAACATTCTCTTTACTAGACAAAAAGACGTAAAATATTTTAATATATTTTAGGCATTTTTTGTGCAAAAATTGAATTATAGTGCAAAGCAAGCAGTTGTTGAACAAGCAGTGCCTGCAGGTCAACAGACCAGCTCCAAAAGGAAACTACACAAGAGCCTAAGTAAAGTATCATGTTGTTAGACAAACCACACAAATGAATTTGCATTTTTAATCTCTTTTGCATTTTTAATGTCTTTCACTATATAAAGATATTTCTCCACACACACGCACGCACACATGCACACACACTGGTTTCCATGTTTTATGGGGACTCTCAACAGGGGTATTGGTTTTTATAATGTACAAACTGCATTTTCTATTCCCTTACCCAAATCCTACCCCTAAACCTTTCTGCATTTTTAGATTCTGTTAAATTTAAAAGTTCCTTATGGGGACCAAAAAAAGTCCCCACAATGTCAAAATGTACTTTCCTTGTGGGGACATTTGGTTCCCATAACGTAGGGAATACAGTATATATAGGTTTAATCTATATATATACCGGTAGTAGTTTCAAACTTAAATATTGTAACTAATATTTTGTTCCATATTATTTTAAAATTTCGAACACACAAACACAATCACAAATAAAGTTGCTAAGTTGCTAAGAATCCAAACAACAGCGTTCCAGAAGTTGCTTTGTTTCCTCTTTCCTCTCACTTTACCAAACCTTCTTATTGTGCCTAATGTATGATGAGGGTCTTAGACTTAAGAGCTGGTCTAATCTAATGATATGACTTAAATCAATGTCATATTAAATAACTGGTCTTATTAACAGTTTTTTTTTAATTAAATACAGCCTGTGTCAAACTTCATGATGTCAGTACAACTGGCCATGCTGTTTGCTAACCCGACTGGTTCTTCTAGACGGAAGTGACTTTTCAGAAGTACTATGTTTAACTCTGAAATTCCCCAAAATACCACAGGTACCAATCAAATCAACCAAAGATCATCCAAATCAGATTATCTGTTTGTAATTAATGTGTAACATGTATAGAAGTATTTGAACACAATCAGTTTCATCAAATGCGTGTCATAAGAACCTAAAACACATATCAGATAAAAGCTTTGTAACCTCAATTTGCATTTTTTGTAATTGCTCCAACATGCACACATTTCCATTACAGTTCGTTTACTTTGTGTGAACATCATCCCAAGAGTTCATGAAAACAGAGCTTTGAAAGGAAGTACACAGTGTGTTTTATCTGTCGTACTACCAGCTTTCAGCAGCAGCCACTACAGAATTTAAACAATGACAGGCGCAGTGTTCTTAAAAGTAAATTAAATGTTTATATTAGTACTTAGTTGTATTGTTAGACTAAGTAGATTAAGAAAATCGTTATGTCTACTTCATCTCCTGTACTATAACACTCAATGGGGAACACATGAAGAAATCGAGCGCAGCGTTAGTTCAGTCAGGCCACGTAGGCATAGGCTGCGACCAGCTGACACGGTCAGCTGTCAAATTGCTCCAATCACTACCATTCTCCTATTAGACACGGGACATATATACGTGGCATTACTGCTCGGTAAGTATGCTCAAACTGCTCGCAACAAGCTCCAGCACAACAGGGAGACGACAGGGTTCTCTTAGTGCCGCTGTCAATCCAAGGAACCTCTCCAACATGAACAACAGGATCCAGGCACTGGAATTGCAGCACTCGGTTTCTGCATCTCGGGCGATGTTTGACGGGCAGACTTTTAAGCTCGACATCATACTGCGCCCCTACTCCCGACTGGCTCTTCCTAGGGGTGCCCTTCTTCCCCATGCTTTCAGCGTGTTCAGAGATATTATCCACGAAGTGTATCCAGACAGGAGAAGGAATTAGATACCGATCTAGCTATCATTTCAGATCTCGCTATGTCTACGGAGGCACACTAGTCTACGAATACCACAAATAATTTTCATCTAAAGCAGCAACGTACATTCAACGCTTAATCAGCGTCTGGACTGGTCCGTGGTCGATCTTGCACTAATCAGCAGACACCTTATACGGGCCACCGAGCACTTTCATGCTCACCCTGCGGTTCGTTTTTCCACACCGCATCTCTCTGCCCTAAGACTGCTTCAACTCACGACACTAGCGCTTCGACGCCAGGAGAAGCTATGTCCAAGCATTGGTTGGCCTCACGTCTCCGAACCGCATGCCCCCATTGTGGCATGGACCCCGCGCTTATACCAGCCATTCATTCCGTATAGGCACGGCAACCACCGCGGCTTCAACAGTCTCCATACCCATGCTCAAAGCATGGGTCGGTGGTCATCATCAGCTTATCAACGATACATTAGGCCTTCAACTCAGGATGTAATACTAGCGCAAAAAACTTGAGCAGCTCTTCCATTAAAAAAAAAAAAAAACAACAACTCTGCATCACGATACCATAAGGGGCACGCTGCTCTCCTACCCCTCATGCCAGCCTCAGGGACATGCTGCTTTGTTCTTGTGGTTCTCCCGCTGGAGAGAACACGACTGCTCCATATTTGGGGTCAGCTGTCAGTCCCTCGCAAAGCTTCGCAAAGAAAGAAAAAAATAAAAAAGGGGGGGCTGCTTGGAATAAAAGAAAAATCGATAATTTTGACCCATACAATGTATTATTGGCTATTGCTACAAATATACGCCAGCGACTTGTTTCTCCCGCTGGAGAGAACACCACTGCTGCATATTTGGGGTCAGCCGTCAGTCCCTCGCAAAGCTTCGCAAAGAAAGGAGAAAAAAAAATTTTTTTTAAAAAAGGGGACTGCTGTTTTCTCCCGCTGGAGAGAACACCCTTTGCTGCTATAACTGCAGGGGCCTGCTGTTCTATCCCTCAGCGAGGGACGAACACCCCTCGCTACTTAAAATCAAAGAGGGGCCTGCTATTCTCTCCCTATTTAGAGGGGAGAATACCCCTCTGCTAGCCAGTAAGCTACATCAAGAATATCTCATAACATTGTCTTTTCTCTTTTGCAGGAATGGAACAAGGATGGTTTTGGGGGGTTCTTCTTCGGGCAAGTTAATACCTCTTATTATGTTGGGGAGTTAATGTTAAAGCTCTTGTATGTTCAATTTATTCTGGAGCAAAGAACCCCCATAGGAACCATACCGCCAAAGATAAATTGTGTTTCAATAAACTCAAGTAACTTGCCAAAGTGGTCCTGTCTGAAATAGCGACTTGTTTCTCCCGCTGGAGAGAACACCACTGCTGCATATTTGGGGTCAGCCGTCAGTCCCTCGCAAAGCTTCGCAAAGAAAGGAGAAAAAAAAATTTTTTTTAAAAAAGGGGACTGCTGTTTTCTCCCGCTGGAGAGAACACCCTTTGCTGCTATAACTGCAGGGGCCTGCTGTTCTATCCCTCAGCGAGGGACGAACACCCCTCGCTACTTAAAATCAAAGAGGGGCCTGCTATTCTCTCCCTATTTAGAGGGGAGAATACCCCTCTGCTAGCCAGTAAGCTACATCAAGAATATCTCATAACATTGTCTTTTCTCTTTTGCAGGAATGGAACAAGGATGGTTTTGGGGGGTTCTTCTTCGGGCAAGTTAATACCTCTTATTATGTTGGGGAGTTAATGTTAAAGCTCTTGTATGTTCAATTTATTCTGGAGCAAAGAACCCCCATAGGAACCATACCGCCAAAGATAAATTGTGTTTCAATAAACTCAAGTAACTTGCCAAAGTGGTCCTGTCTGAAATGCTGTTTAAATGGAAAAGGGAAAAGGGAAAAGAGAGATAAGTACACACATAAATGAAACTAAACAAGTGATGAGAAAACAACAAACCCAAGGTAGACTTTGACTTTGGCTTATGTGGGTAAGAGCTGCGGCAATAAAGTATCAGTGAACGAAAATGTCCAACTGACCTAGTTTTGTTTCGCTGACTTCAGATGGACGAAAACACATGATAAACTCCAGTTCAGTGTTTGTTCAGGGCTTCTCAGACCTGGTTAATGGCATGACTACAGAGAAAAACAATGCTCCCTGTACTACAAAAAGTGTGCCAGGGTCATTTATACTATGGTCTGGTTTGACTCATATTTTCATAAAACTGAGTTAAAAATATGGGACAACAAAACCATTTTTTAAATTGTATTATTGTTACTGTTATTCACCATTATATGACAGCATACATAGAGAAAATATATTTTAAACAGCATTTATTTTATTCCAAGTATGCATTTGGTTTTATTAACATAACATTAATTTAGAGTGCACATGGAATATTAGTACTTTTTAAATGCTTATCTGTAAAACTACAGGGCTATTTGAATCGAGAAGGCAAAAATGTCACTAAAGACCAGCTGCTTGCATAAATCCTAACTGAACATGATAACCTAGTCCTTAAAGACTTGTCTCCTCTTGTCCTCTTGGGTTCTGTCCCAAGCTATTTTGAAGTTAGGAAAATGCATCTGCATTAGAAAGTTTTAAACCCTTGAAATATCTGCTGGGAAAATCAATCAATAAATAAAACGTGAACTTTCGCCTTCAGTATCCGGAGTGACGCATCAGATGCGCAGCAATAACAACAACCGAACATTTCCAGGAAGTGTAGATCATTTCTGCACATTAGCTTGGAGAAATTTTGGCCCGATCCTCCTTAAACATTGCTTAAATAGCTACATCGGTGGTCTTGTTTTGCTGGGATTGCTCTCCTCGGGACCTATGGACCTCAGGACGTTTTTGGGATTGAAGTTTGGGAATTTGACTTTGGAAGTTCAAATTCATTTCTGATTTAACTATTTAATATAGTAGACTTACTGTACAGCATATCCTCCAGACGAGCAAGCATATTAATCTTTGAGGGATTGTTTTTTTGGATAGTCCAGCTATACAGTAGACTGTTGGATCTTAAACCCACAAAATGTAGCGAGGAACAGACTTTGATTGAGAACACCCAGGTTTATGTTCTGCCAACAGTGCAGGAACTCCCTCAAACTTAGCCCTGGAATGGATCATAAAACGGATCCCAAAGAACCACATATTTATTCCATAATTAATCATATTTAAAAAAGAACAGATCTCAAAGCCCTCGATAGGATCCGATCACAGCATCGTTAAAAACACATGTAGAAATATAAAACATTTTTATGAGTTCACAGACTTTCTACTGTAGTTTCCCAGCAAATGCAGTCCATTCAAATGTTGAGGTGACTCACCTGAGAGTGGCGCACGTCCACCGTGTAGTTGACTTTGCAATCAGGGTCAAGATCCTTTGGCTTTTCCCATGTTAAATTAAGAGTGAAAGGTGTCTCCCATTTGAAAGTCAGGTTCCTTGGTGGAGGGAGCTCTGTGGGGTACAAGAGGAGTGGCACACTGTTATGAAGAAGAAACAACGTTCAAAAAGAAAGTAACAGTAGTAGCGGTAGTGACATTCTGTCCTTTGTTTGTAGTAGTAAGAAACTAGCCTACTACAGGGAGCAAGTCGAGACAAGAAGCAGGTTTAGTCGCAACACACTGGCGGGTCTTCAGGAGAAAGTCTCTGACGTCACAGCTTTCGGGAATTATACAGGATATCCCGCACGCGCTGTCATAGGAAAACTTCAGGGAAGCACGTTCCTAAAAAAAACACGCATAGACATAAAAACCGTAAACCCACCTGATATGCCTTCAACCCCGACGAACATGAGTGAGACAGAGAAGCATATCATTAGGGAGATATCCCAAACTCGAAACATCCTCTTCAAAGGTTTTATCGGATGGATATTCCGCGTAATAAAATCCAAAGTGAAGTCCCTTAATCCTCTGTTGATATTCTCAAAACGCGATATTTTACCTTTTCTTTTTAAGTGGTCGTAGTCGTGCTGGACGTAATAAGGCAAGAGTTAAATGGACACTCGACGCGTCTGTCAGCCTCGCGCTCAAAGCAAAAGTGCGACTGGAGCCTGTTGGACTCTCTGTCAGACTGCAGTGGGTGGAGTGTGCGCACTCACATTCACATGCTCTCTGTGGATTAAAGGGGAACTTTAGACGTACTCTTAAACACATTTTAGTTTTGCTACAGTAAATCTACACATTCACATAGAGCAGTGGCAAGTGCGTGAGGTTGTCATGGTAACCACATACAGTACCCACGAATTACAGCTGCGCTTCTGTTCTGCCGCACTGAACTTAGCAATAAACACGTTTAAAATGCACACTAAACATGTCCGTCAAGACGATCTCAAAGCAGGCTTTTATTAAGCAATCAAGGAGTGAATTACTCATCCACTGTTTTTTAAAACAGACATTTGTTGGGCTTGATTCTAGTTAATGCGCAATGAGGCGCACACTTTGAATAGACGATAAACAGTTTATATTCTAAAATCTATTTAGAGGTTGTGTTCTGTGAAAATTAAATAACATTTGGATGTGGGCATAAAAGTAGTGTGCGGCTAAACCGGCTGCATCACCTTTATCTGATTGTCCGGGTCCGGAATCATGAAGCACGGCATTAATATCTTCATCGGAGTTTTTCGTTGTCTCCAGATTTCTCTGCAGTTCGTGTATGTTGTTAAAAACGCATTTTATTCCACACAACAGGCAAGCATTACCGTTAAGTCTATTATCCACCAAAATGCCGATTCGTCACGTGACAATTCTTACGCAAATGAGTTAAGTTTCTTTTGATTTATTAATTTACTTACAATAACAATTTAAAATGTATTAACTTTTACATGTATTATTAACTGCATGATATGCATTTTTACTTCATGGAAAAAACTTTATAAATAAATATTTAGTCAAATTCGCTAAGGGGGAGCCAGGCTGACTTAAAGGGATAGTTCACCCAAAAATGAATATTTGATGTTTATCTGCTTACCCCCAGGGCCTCCAAGATGTAGGTGACTTTGTTTCTTCAGTAGAACACATATGATGATTTTTTACTTTAACCGTTGCAGTCTGTCAGTCTTATAATGCATAGCAATGGTTACAAAATCTATGAGAGTAAAAAAAACATGCACAGACAAATCCAAATTAAACCCTGCGGCTCGTGACGACACATTGATGTCCTAAGACACAAAACGATTGGTTTGTGCCAGAAACCGAACAGTATTTATATCATATAAATATATACACCACTGTGTCCAACTGTCTTTGTGCGCGCGCACGGCATCCGGTGCGTGAGGTGTGTACGCGCTCTGGCGTAGTTTACGTTAATGGGTGTGTTGATATCCAGCCGAAGAGCAATCAACCATAACTTCAGGCGAGCAGGCTCAGAAGTTGGGAATACGTGGAAAGTCACCACTCCCGAATGAGTTCGCGCGAGAGAACGTAATCTTTTAGTTTTAAGTCGGTTTGAACAATCCGGATAAGCGTAAGTAAGTACCATTTTGATTAGCCGTCGTACCTACAATGACTGTGCACTGTGTAACCAATGAGTGACGTATACGCGCGAGAGATCACTTGCGTAAACTACGCCAGAGCGCGTACACACCTCACGTATCGGATGCCGTGCGCGCGCTCAAAGCAGTTGGACATACTGGTGTATTAGAGGTAAAAAATTATATAAATACTGTTCGGTTTCTGGCACAAACCAATCGTTTCGTGTGTTAGGACATCAATGTGTCATCACGAGCCACAGGGTTTAATTTGGATTTGTCTGTGCATGTTTTTTTTACTCTCATAGATTTTGTTACCATTGCCATGCATTATACGACTGATAGACTGCAACGGTTTGTGTTAAAAATCATGTGTTCTATTGAAGAAACAAAGTCACCTACATCTTGGATGCCCTGGGGGTAAGCAGATAAACATCAAATCTTCTTTTTTGGGTGAACTATCCCTTTAAGATTGCATGATTTTGTCTTTAGATTTTTGTGTTTTTACATATGAAGCATGTATCATGATGGATTAGTCATGTCAACGGTTAAGCTCCCACAACCAGTTTTATGGTCAGATCAGATACTCACAGTAAACCCTTACACACATATCACAAGTGTAAGATTATTATAGTAATCATCTCCAGTGTCCCACAGGCAACAAAATGGATTGTGTAAAATGCCACCTTAGCCAAATTATATGGATATGGATTTAAAAAATACATATTTAACGATTCTAATGCAGAGGTGATAAATTCTCATGGGAGAAAAGTATCAAATGAGGTCTGAAACCTGTTTTACAGACAAGTCACAGATTTTATCTATCATTTTTTCTAAGTATTTCCCCACAAATTGTGTGCACGTTTGGAGAATAGAGCAGTACGTGTCTTGGGAAAACAGTGCTTTTCAAAAGAGCTGAGAATAAACATCACCAAAGACATTTTCGTTAGAAATACTCACTTTATCTTATGAATTACAGACCACAGAGGGGAAAACAACATTCATACATTATATGCTGACAAAACGTGAAGGAAATTGTGAAACTAATCATCGGAAATGGCAGCTTGTCTCACACTATCCTAATAGCAAATTCAGAGTCCATTGCTGATGACTTTATTACTAGACCAGACAATGCAGACATTTTAATGATGACAACTGCTTGCAAATACTGCTTTATCAATACTGTGTATGTTTGACATGTGTATGTCGCGCACACACACACACACTCAGTCTCACACACACACATATACATTTACAACAAATGGACAATTTCCTATATAAATCTACATATCCTCTGTTTTGTTATTTGCATATTCAGTGCAGCAAGGTCTGATAAGTATTAACAGCATTTTTGAACATAAATCAGCCCTTGATAGGCTCTACTGGCTGTATCCATGGGCAGTTACTAAGGACCAGCCCAGCTAAAAACAAATGTTTACAATGGGAATCACAAAAATCAGCTTAAACTGGATATCAATATGCTGTTACATTCTGCATTATATTATTCCTTATGATAAAGTCAGCTGTTCTCTACCATCATGGGGTACGCATTCATTTTAAAAAGCTTTACATATACATATTTATATATCATTGTTGTAACCCCAGATGGCTTTGTTCAATTTCATGACAGAAATTATGCAATGATCTTAGTTCAGTCTAACAAACGTGCAGCCAGTCAGTAAGCACCGCACTGATGTGTACTACTGAAAATAGGGAAGAGGGAGGGTGTGATTTGACCACATACAGTAGTAGCTAGTTTAAATTCTTTTTTTCGCCAGCTGGCAGTAGGAAGACCGGCATCTTAAACTGACTACCATGTTTCTCCCAAACTACACATGCAGTTTGCACCAAGCATCAAACAGAATTAAGGGGAAAGTCAACAAAAGAATATTACAATCATGATTTTGCTCAGTAAAAAAGTCAAAAAATCAATATTTGTATAAATAATTAAAAAAGTCAAACTTTTATTGTACCATTGTTTTTTGAGTTGAAAAAATAATAGAAATAAACAAAAAGGTACCTTCCATATACTTTTTTGGAATCAAATGAAAGTTTGTAACGTAGTGATTCATCTTGAATCTTATAACCAAGTCATTTTCATTTTCATTTTCATTCAGGGAACACACATACTGGTAAAAAATGTATAGCCTGAATGCACTGCAAGTCGCTTTGGATAAAAGCGTTTGCTGAATGCATAAATTATTATTATTTTTTTCGGAAGATACTGTCTATAGAGAAAATGAATAGCAAAAATACTTTCAGAATCAACGCCTCTGAAAATGTGGGCGTTCACTGTTGCGCTCTGTTGTGATCATTGTAATGCTATTTTTGCAACTGTGAATTTTATCATTCCATACAGTGATTCAGTTTTAGGCTTTATGATCACCTGCCATTTTCAGCAAATAAAACTGTCAATGTAAAAGTCATTTCATATGGAAATGTAGGCATGTAGTATAAACTGTGCATTTGATCTTTGGTGTATTGTGTGATCCAATTAAACTGCATGTTTTATTTCCAGTGGCATGCCTGTAATTTAAAATAGACAGTTTGGTTAACATGCAAAATGGATTGTACAACAGAGAACATGTACAGTCAAAATGTAATAGCATTGGTAACTCATTTTACTTATAAAGAATACAAGAAAAAAAAATACTGGACTTGAATTTATACATCAATAATTGATTGGATCATGAAAAGTGGTCATATAGAGGTGACTGGATATATGAAAAGATGATATTTATGCAAAAAGAAAGGTCAAATTACAACACACCAAGACATAATTATGAGATAAAAAGTTACAATTATGAGATAAAATCATAATTATGACCAAAACGTGAAATTTATGACATTTATCACATAAATTAGGACTGTCATAATTTAGATTTTTTATTTCATAATTACAACTTTTTATGTCAGTTTCGTCTTAACTGAATTCAGTCCATTTTTTACTTTTATCTCATAACAATGACTTTTTATGTCAGAATATCAAGTTCATGTCATAATTGACTTTATATCATCATAATGAGATATTATAATTTTGACCTTTTATGTCATAATTATGATATACGAAACCATGACATTTTTTCTTATGTGGTGGAAATAGGTTTCCATAACGGTAAGAGAGTAAGTGTTGAAAAACAAGGTGGCTTGGTGATGCGAGCTTAAAAGGAACCTCAATGCAAACATGATAAGACCAGGAATGTGCATTAAGAAAGTAAATAGGGTCGATTTTGACTTCATGCTGCCATTAAAATGAACTGTAAAAAGCAATATTTACACAACAAGTAAAAACATGATGCTTGCTGAAGGCCTAGAATCTTGGTTTGTACATTCAGGTGCGAGGAGAGCTGATTGTCCATCAGGTTCTAGCTCAGGTCAGTGGAGGTTCCACTGATAGCACTGAACACATGAAGAGAGTTCTGCAGCAGGGAACGCATCATATCCTCCTGGAAGATCTGAGGGGCGGCAGAAAACAGGATGAGGATTTCGAAATGAAGTGGGAGATTTGGAGTCATGTTATTAGATGCTAACATGATCTCACTCACTCAAGTACAATTACGGGATATATTCATAGGATATGTTTCAAGTGCATGCACAAATATTTAAAACAGTATTAGACAAATACTTTTTTGTAACAAAAGCGGTTACCTAGAACTCAATCTATAGGACATGGCAGCATAATGAAGAAAAACAGAGACACATTAGAAGCAGGACAGCATTATATTCACACTAACACCTCAAACAAAGAGAAGAAAAATAGCACTTTTCAACTGATTAATTTAGTTTAAACACCTAAGTACTCGTTTTTAACCAGTGACCTACACATTTTGAAACAAATTACCACATTCTCACTTCCAGTAGCAGTTCAGTTTTTAATAATCATGATGACACATTAAGCTGTAGTTCCACAGGCAAACACTCACTTGCCGTAACTCTGTTGGAGGAAACAACTGTGTTTAGACTTTATAGAGGAACTAATCTATTACCAAATGTCTTAATAGAAATATATCCTGTCCTGACAGAAGATGACTGCTGTGCTGAAAGTACAGAGCTCTGACATGCATTTCAAATAATCTGATGATGAGATGTGTGAGAAAAAGTACATTCACATACAGGAGACGAGAACTGCCTGTGCATACAAATTCATATGTATAACTGCCTAAGGATTATATTGTATTGTATGATCTGAATAGAAATCATACTGTGACTTTAAACAGTTTTTACTCTACAACTGTCAAACTAAAAGCACTTAAATAGTTTTAAGCTAATTCTAGCCTACGTACTTCTTGTTAACTTCATCTAAAAGTTAAGTTCACTCATCAAAAAGACTCAATCAGATTAACTTAACACACTTCTATGGAAAAAGACAAATGCAACTGCTGTTTTTTTTTTTAAACTAAGCTAGTGTTCAGCTAACCTAGTTTTTACAGTGTTCACTTTATCACTATAAACAATGTCTTAAACCATACAGTAAATTTGAATTTGTCTGAAAATGTAATACATTCATCGATGCACAAGAACCACGATTACGATGTTTTTTTGTGTTTAAGACATTATATGACTGTTCTTTAAACTGTAAAAGGAGCCTTAAAAAATGTGATGGCAAATAATTAATTGGAACTTGTGAAACCGGTCCTTAGTCAGGTTTTGGAAAGCAAAGACCTGGGGCTTTGTGCTTCTAAAGAAAACCAGCAAAGTGCATTGATGTTGGAGTTGTCAATTATTTACATTTTATTAAATAAGTTACATTTTAAATCAATTCTATAAAAGGATATATTGCAAGGTCCCAAATGAAGGTCATTTTAAAATATCACTGTGGCAGATGAGTAAATCATTAAATAGTCATAATAACAAAGGTCTTGGCTGTAGATGTCAGTTGTTCACAGTAAATTAACACATTCATTTTGAAACCGTGGAAATCTGCATTTCCATTTTTACCAGTCTATAAGACCAGTGTCAAATCGCAAGGGTAAAATACAGAAAAAAACTGTTATTTGTTTAAAGTATTTTAAATCTGTCACTCTCAAACTCTTCAGTCAAGTGTGTCATCTCAGGAAACAATCTCTCCGGGACAACTGAGTGTGCAAGACAAACCTGTTCCCCTTTCACTGTGCCAGCCTAACAAACCTGTCTGCCAATCACTGCCTTCAAGCTCAAAACCATGAAGCTTTTAAATAATATTTTCTAAACCAGTGGACACACACGGAAAATGTGGTTTGTGGTTTGTTTACTGAGGGAAATGGCCAGTTAGCCCACTTCTTGGAGTCTGCCTGGACAAGAGTTTTTAGTCTTTTGTCAAATAACTTCTTAACTTAGTGTGGCAATACATTTCTGGGGCTTACTGATGGCACCGAAACAAAAAATGAGGAACAAAATCATGATGGGTCAACATTTTCATGAGAAGTGGCATAGAGGCCATCAGATATGCAACAATGGCATGCACATCAGTCTGAAAATCAAATGAAAAGCGGCTAATATTACATAGATGTTGCCACTGCCAGTTAGATGGCACCAATCAATTAAGGCTTTTAAATCGGGAAGTTGATCTAAAGTTTCAACAAACACGAAAAACAGATAATACACCAAATGATCTAGAAAGTAGTTGAATGGAGTCTGTATGTTAAGCAGTTTGGGCTGAACAGGGTTATTTTAGTTAGTTTAGCCTTATTTAGTTATTTCAGGGTTATTGTAGTAGTATTAGGTAGGTACTTTTTTATTGCTATTTTTATTTCATTTTAGTTAAAGTTTTAGTATTTTTGGCTTTTGTAGTTGGCTTTTTAACTACATACTCTTCATTCATTTTTATTTTGGTTTTAGTTAATTTAGAACATCAAGAATAATGAAAACTAATAGTATCCAAATGTTGCTGAAAAATAGTTAAGTTAAGTAACAAATATTCTTTTATGCTTTTAGATTTAGTTCACTATAATAACCCTGTGGCTGAATTAATTGCAGAAATTTGTTGTATAGAAGTAGAAAGAAGAACAAGAACTAAGAACTATAAATGACCAACCAAACATACCTGCTCATGGATGATATCCGAAAGTTCTATCACCATGCTTTTGAAGTTAGCCTTTAGTCCCTCGTGATACTCATACTGATCCTCCTTAATGAGTCTCTCGTTAATGTCCAGAGCCATGCTGCATGCATTGACAAATTGCCTGCAACACATATAACCAAACAATTGAGCATTACAGAAACAATGCAATAATATAAACAATAAAAAAGCAGCAACATACAGTGGTGTGTTTAAATGAAGGTTTTTATTATTAAGGGAAAACAAAATCCAAAACTACATGGCCCTGTGTGAAGAAGTGTTTGCCCCCCTGTTAAAACTGTGGTTTATCACACCTGAGTTCAATTTCTCTAGCCACACCCAGGTCTGATTACTGCCACACCTGTTCGCAATCAAGAAATCTCTTAAATAGGACCTGCCTGACAAAGTGAAGTAGACCAAAATATCCTCAAAAGCTAGACATCATGCCGAGATCCAAAGAAATTCAGAAACAAATGAGAAAGAAAGTAATTGAGATCTATCAGTCTGGAAAAGGTTATAAAGCCATTTCTAAAGCTTTGGGACTCCAGCAAACCACAGTGAGAGCCATTATTCACAAATGGCAAAAACATGGAACAGTGGAGAACCTTCCCAGGAGTGACCGGCTGACCAAAATTACCCCAAGAGCACAGCGACGACTCATCCAAAAGGACACAAAAGACCCCACAACAACATCCAAAGAACTGCAGGCCTCACTTGCCCCAGTTAAGGTCAGTGTTCATGACTCCACCATAACAAAGACTGGGCAAAAATGGTTTGCATGGCACAGTCCCAAGACGAAAACCGCTGCTGAGCAAAAAGAACATAAAGACTAGGGCTGCACGATTAATCGCAAGCGATATTTAACGCGCATCTTATCAGTAAAGCCGGTTCTTTAATCAGGGGTAAATCTCCATCACCTGCGTGCTTTCACATTGAGCAGCATTAACTACACAGAGCCGTTGTTCACTGACGAGCTGCGCCAAACCACGTTCATATTCGCGCGATTTTTAGCGCAGCTCCTCAGTGAACAACGGCTCTGTGTAGTTAATGCTGCTCCATGTGAA
>NW_015505534.1:1565536-1589366 GCF_001515645.1 Sinocyclocheilus grahami | reverse complement strand
AGTAAAATATGGTGGTGGTAGTGTGATTGTCTGGGGCTGTTTTGCTGCTTCAGGACCTGGAAGACTTGCTGTGATAAATGGAATCATGAATTCTGCTGTTTACCAAAACATCCTGAAGGAGAATGTCCGGCCATCTGTTCGTGACCTCAAGCTGAAGCGAACTTGGGTTCTGCAGCAGGACAATGATCCAAAACACACCAGCAAGTCCACCTCTGAATGGCTGAAGAAAAACAAAATGAAGACTTTGGAGTGGCCTAGTCAAAGTCCTGACCTGAATCCTATTGAGATGCTGTGGCATGACCTTAAAAAGGCGGTTCATGCTCGAAAACCCTCCAATGTGGCTGAATTACAACAATTCTGCATAGATGAGTGGACCAAAATTCCTCCACAGCGCTGTAACAGACCCATTGCAAGTTATCGCAAACGCTTGATTGCAGTTGTTGCTGCTAAGGGTGGCCCAACCAGTTATTAGGTTTAGGGGGCAAACACTTTTTCACACAGGGCCATGTAGTTTTGGATTTTGTTTTCCTTTAATAATAAAAACCTTCATTTAAAAACTGCATGTTGTGTTCACTTGTGTTATCTTTTACTAATATTTAAATTTGTTTGATGATCTGAAACATTAAAGTGTGATAAACATGCAAAAAAATACGAAATCAGGAAGGGGGCCAACACTTTTTCACACCACTGTATATATTGTTACAGTGTGTGTGTTCATATAATTAGTTTTAACATGCTAACATGTTATGTGTAGCAAGTAGTTAAATGCAAAAGATTTGTTTGATTTAGGTTGACAATTTTATAGGGTGGAAAATGCACATGTATTTATTTAAAAAACAAAAAAAATAAAACTGTCATATAAATGTCATTGCGAGTGCTATAAACACAAATACCATTTACAAGAATAAGATGCCTTGGTATGATAACCAATACATTCCTGCAGCATAGCAAGTTGATACATGCTGTTGAATAAACAGGGACTGCAGTTGATTGCTTCCTGAACATGGCCCCTTTCAGCTATTTTTAGTAGAATTACTATTCTCTTGACCTTTAAGTTCTCATGAAGAAAGCTTATCAGATGACTTAAGACTTTACCAGATGAGCCAATAGTGTTTTATGATAGGCAAAAGTAGAAAATCTCACAGAAAACAAACCAAAATAATATTAAGCTCACTGATCAGAGAATTACAGATATTATTTGTATTGATTGTTCACATATGTATCCTACTTCAGAAACCATGTGTCTATGTGTGTGGCAAGGTTCCTTGTAACTGTTGTTTTACCAAACCATGCCTTTTGTAGTTATGTAGCCACATAGGTATCTGTTCCCTTTCTAAGTTCAACAAACTGCGGAAGTAGTACCAGCATACCTGAACACCACATACCTGAATATTTCCTTGAGCTCCTTAACTTTTTTACTGGATTGACCAGATTTGGATTCATCCAGAAAAGCTCGGGCATAGGCCATCGGTCCTGCGTTCACCTAGAAGCCCAAAAACAGTATAAGATGCATGAAGTGATTGCCTGCAAATCATTATCAATGAAAAGACTGCTCAGCGACTGTGTTTACAATGCACAAGAATATTTTGATACACTCAAAATGTGGTCATATTAAAACAAAAATGCAACAATTTTTTTTGTCTCATTACAGGTTAACAGGAATTTTGTTTTGCATGAGGGAAAATTTGTCTTGCATGTAATTGCCTTTATTGACGTTGTGTCAATCAACATGTGTGTGTCTATAATTCACTGGAGTCAAGACTGAAGAAAAAGCATTTCAAAATATCCTGTTCATTGTAGAGGCATAATGTAAAAACAGGAGACTGCTCAGCGACTGTGTTTACAATGCACAAGAATATTTTGATACACTCAAAATGTGGTCATATTAAAACAAAAATGCAACAATTTTTTTTTTGTCTCATTACAGGTTAACAGGAATTTAGTTTTGCATGAGGGAAAATTTGTCTTGCATGTAATTGCCTTTATTGACGTTGTGTCAATCAACATGTGTGTGTCTATAATTCACTGGAGTCAAGACTGAAGAAAAAGCATTTCAAAATATCCTGTTCATTGTAGAGGCATAATGTAAAAACAGCTCATTCTGTTTAAATTAAAATATAAATATTTAAATAAACATTTCATTACAGGTTTTTAAAACTGTAATACTGTTACTTTTGAGTTTTTAAAATTAACTTTTTTACAATTTGATTGTCAATTGATTGTAATGCCATGGGGCTTTTTTTCAATTAAATCAGCTTTTCCCCCACATTATATTAAACCAGATTAAACTTGAGGCAGTATAACAAATACTACCCTTATTTAGAAACATACTGTAGATAATAAAATCATTATTATTAATAGTTTTTCATAGTACATTTATGAGAATGAGATTTCTTGCATTATAGTAAAGAGAAATGTGGTTAACTGTCATGAAAATAATGTCACACAAAAATCTTGATATTCCTAAATTAGGCTTTGCTTGAGTCACTAAACATTGTTCTGTATCTCATGATATTGATGCATTTATTGCGTTATTTGATCAAAAATACAGTAAAAACCGTAATACTGTGAAATAATATTACAAATTTCAATTAACTGTTGCTATGTTAATATATTTTAAAGTATAATTTATTCCTGTGATACAAAGCTGAATTTTCAGCATCATTACTCCAGTCTTCAGTGTCACACGATCCTTCAGAAATCATAAATAATTTAATATGCTGATTTGCTGCTCAAAACACACCTTCTATTTTTATCAAAGTTGTAAACAGTTGTTTAAAGGGGTCATATGACGCTGCTAAAAATAACATTATTTGGTGTAATGAAATAAAAAGAAGAAAGTAGAAAGAAGCGGCGGCGGCAACAATACTACAGCGAGAATAAAAGTTACGCCTTCTTTCTTTGCGTGAACATTTGGGCGGCGTTATGCAAATCTCCACATCGTGATGTAGATATGTGGGGGCGTGTTAGAACGAGGCGTTTTAGGTAGGCGTGGCTGACTCTTAACTTTTATAAAGAATATCTCTTTGGATTTGAGACTTTAGTCTTTGCAACTTTACAGATCTTCTTTATGCACCAAGAGCTTGTAACACTCCAAAGAGAAAGGAAAAATTGAAATTGCATCATATGACCCCTTTAATATTTTGTGGAAACAATGATCTTTTCAGGATTCTTTGATGAGTAAAAAGCTCAAAAGATCGTTTATTTGAAATAGAAATCTTTTGTAATATATAAATCTCTTTACTGTCACTATTGATCAATCAGTTCAATGCTTTCTTTTTGAATGAAAGTATTCATTTCTTTAAAAACCCCACAGTTTTGAACAGCAGTGTGCTAACAGGTCCCGGGTGTGTAATGCATACTAGTACCTGCACACTAACACAGCCTTGGAGTTTGAGTTGAAGTGTGATCATGTTAACCTCCTGATTAGAGCAGAGCTTAACGAGTTCAGCGCTCCTCTCTTTCATCTCATCTATTGCTACATCAATCGGCTTCAGTTCCAAGTGCTTATCTCCCACTGCCTTGATGCGCTTCTTTACATAGGGAAATGTGTTGGCAGCTGTAGACACAAACAACATGCAAACACACACACACACACACACACACACACGCAGTCAACAAAACAATATTCTTTTGATCCTGAACACAAACAACATCATCAAAACAAAAGAACACTATATCTGCAGTAAAGGTGCAATAATACATGTGCAATAATATACACTATATGTCAATGTGAAATACTATCTCTAGTCACTAAATCACCACAGTTACTCATTCCATTTAAATTGTACTTTTGTATAAACTTACTGTGCATATCAAGGTGAAGGCCAATGTGCAATACTATAAATGGTCACTTTACTCGGATTGCTCAATGTGAATATCAGGACTCAGTCACTTGTTGTATTTACTTGTAAAATTGTACTGTACAGTCTTTATTGTCTGTGGTTATATGTTTGTTTTTCTAACACCAGTCAGGAGTAGTGCTCCTAATTTCGTTGTATACAGAAAAATACAATGACAATAAAGGCATATTCTATTCTATTCTAAAAGATAGCGATCATGATCTGATAGTGGCATATCCAATTTTTCATCTGTGACTGACTGCCAATTACAGCCTGCGAGTTCACAGCTAGCCACACACCTGCTGTCGTCAATATTGACTGTTTGAAGAAGCCGTCTGAAAAGAGTCTTTATCTAAATGATATTTTGAGATTGCTCACAAAAGTTGTCACTCAAGTGCGTGCCAGTTTGTAGAATAGACACGTTTTGGCCCATGGGGAACATGTCATTGCCATTGTATGTGGAAAACGCTTTTTTTTTGTTTCATCAATTATTAAACCAATGTTACACAGTATTGAACACATGACATTTTTTTGTGTTATGATGATGAATAATGCAACTAGCATGTAAATGTTTACAAGCATTCGCCTGTTCACACAATAAGGGCCACGTACACACTAAGTTTTCAGGAATGACAACCACATTTAAATGTGAGAGTGAATACCATAAATGCTCATTCCATGGGTGTATGAAACGTAAGTCACTTCTGAAATTGTGATGATTGACACAATGGTAACCATAGAGATGCTTCCGAGTTTTGAAATGTTGACTAAACCACCACTCAGAGATGCACGGTTTTGTTTCTGCTCAGAAGGCTGATATGCGTTTAAACGTCATTAATGACTAGTTGTTCAGTTAAGAGAATCAGAATGAGAGTTTAAACAGCTGATAAAAACATTACAAAAAAGTAATCCACACCACTCCAGTCCATCAATTCATTTCTTGTGAAGCAAAAAGCTGCTTGTTTTTATGAAACAAATCCATCACTGAGACCTTTTTTTTTTTTTTTAGTTTAAACTGTTGCTTCTGGCTAAAATGTACCCAAAAGTCCTGTACCCATAATATTGCTTTCTCGACTGGAAAAGTAATCTCATCTGACTCAGGAGAGAAATAAGCACAGATCAAGCACTGTTTACAAGCAAAAACAGTCTATAACTGTTCTAAACAAATGTCAAGCGTAGCGTTAGTTCTGGCAGGTCACGTTAGTCAAGCTCGCATCAGCTGACTCTCAGCTGATCCCCATCAACCTATGGGAATACGACACCTATCTAAGCATTCATATATAAGGTCCCTCAGTATTATCAGCAGTTTTCGCATTGCTCAATAGCTAATTACCCTCCTCCATCCCCAGCTCCTCCTCTGTCAGTCAGGATTCAGCCTTCTGATTCTCCTTTGAATCAGACTAATTCTAAAATGTGTACATAACATTATTGAACTTTAACGATATCTGCAATACATTTATGTTGGATCTGTTCTGTTTACCCTGGGGGGGTTATCGCTGCTCTCCCTGCTCTCATCCATGCTAGGCTGCGTAGATGCGCAGGGAGTTCTTGCCCAGAACGGAACCATACCGCCAATTTAAACTGTATGCTAATTGTCAATCATCTTTGACGATAGTGGTCCTGACAGAAATGTTGGAGGGTTTGGATATGAGAGGAGAATGGACTAGTATTATTATGGATTATGGACTCCTATTTTGGTTTGAAGTTAAAAACACCTTAATGATAGATTTGTTTTCTACAAACATGCAGCTTTTCAGTTCACAGTGCATTCATTGATGGGCTGGAGTTGTGTGGGTTACTTGTGGATTATTGCGATGTTTTTATCAGCTGTTTGGACTCTCATTCTGACGGCACCCATTCACTGCAGAGGATCCATTGGTGAGCAAGTGATGGAATGCAAATTAAATTTCTCCAAATCTGTTCCGATGAAGAAACAAACTCATCTACATCTTGGATAGCCTGAAGAGAAGTACATTTTCAGCAAAGTTTCATTTTGGGGTGAACTATTCCTTGAAGCACTAAAAGGTGAAGTGGATTGTACACAATGCAGAGTTGATGTACGAGTTGCAAAAATGGTTCAGATCTCAGATGATGTACTTGGAGCAATGCCAGATCTCCTGCGGTCTGCATACTTACTGGTAAGTATCGTTCGCCGCTTGCACTGTTCCTCAACCCCTCCTTGTTTCTTTCCCGTTAGTGTGAATGGAGTCTCGAAGACAAAACGCTGAATGTTGTGGGACTTTTCGAAGTCTGTCTTCCTCTCAGCCAGTTCTTTCTCATCAAAATAGGGCTTGACAAATGTGACCTGAATATACGCAAACTTCGGATCCAGATCTTTCTGGTTAACCTGTGGGTAAGATGAGCAAGTTTGTGTGTAGTTTCGGTTATTTAAGGAAAGTGAGATGGTTCACTATGAAACTTGGAAAAGAAAAAATAAAGATAATGCTTAGTAGTTTTGAATTTAAATACTCAAAAACATGCAAAGACTGCAAGCTAGACATTTGTTTGAGCTTTACATAAACAAGTTTTTCCTGGAAGAGGAGTCAGATGAGCTGCTCTTCACGGTAATTTTAGCACAACACAGGAAGCTGGAGAGTTAAACAGAAATATTGTGATTTCTTACTTTGTTGGAGTCTTGGATGATTTTGACATTCTCAGCTCCAAACTTTTCTCCGTAGAGACCTATGAGCCGATGGGAAATTTCAGGCAGGCTTGTGAGCTTTGGCTCTTTGTAGATGTATTCTTTTCCATCCTCTTCTTCAAAGAAGCCCTGAGATCCAAAAATAAATAAATAAATAAATAAAAATACAAAATAAATAACATTTGACATTTCTATTCATCAAAGAATCCTGAAAAATGCATCTCAGTTTACACAAAAATATTATTTTCAAACTGATAATAAGGAATGTTTCTTGAGCAGCAAATCAGCATATTAGAATGATTTCTGAAGGATCATGTGACACTGAAGACTGAAGTAATGATGCTGAAATTTCAGCTTTGCCATCACAGGAAAAAAAAAAAACATTTAAAATTTATATTACAATAGAAAACAGTTATATTAAATAAAAAAACATTTGAAAAAATCACAATATGACTGTTTTTACTGTATTTTTGATCAAATAAATGCAGGCGTCTTTCAAAAAACATTTAAAAGTCACCTACCACAATCTTTTGAACGACAATATGGAAAATCAAATGAAATATAATAAAATACAAAAAATGTCAATAATTAAAACCAGTTGAAATAATGACTAGGAAGCTGCTAATTTATTTGCACAAAACAAAGGCACAAAAGAAACACGTTTTTTTTATTTGTTCACCTTTGTTAGCATAATATATAGACCAGTTTTTTAACGGATGACTTTTTTTTTTACATTTACTAACGCCAATTACAGAACATGATCAATCATTTAACAACATTTAATTTAAAGAAATTCCATAAAAAGCTGTGCAATGACTATCACACATTTCTGTTGTTATTTAATGGAGTGAGACAACTTAAGATGGTGCAACCAAGTGTATGATTTGCATGCATGTCTGTTGGTGGAAACGGTTTTAAACAAAGGACAGACTTCTGGAAGGATCAAAATTCTCACGATAGCGCTGGCACTGTGGTAAACTTTCCATGTGGAAGAGTTTGTTTACGGATGGCTTTCCAAACAGTGGCTATAGAAGGCAGAGGACAGCGTCTCTTAATCACTTCACAGAAGGATTCTTACATTTACAAATTGTGTGGTTTTATGCAAACAAGTGTTTGCCAAGTCATTGCTATGAGGTTGCTGTGCGCTGTGCTTACTAGCATGCAGTGCTGTTATCATTAACTAAAACTAAAAAGTATTAAACGCAGAAGTTATAACAATTTCAACAACTGAAATAAAACTAAAATAAATGAAAATGACAAATGTTGCATTGGCAGCTAACTTAAATCTGTTCAAGTTGCAGTACTAAAATTACTACAATTGAAATAAAAAATACATTAAAGCTAAATATAAACATTAAAAGAAAAATTACAAAAGTACATACAATTACCAAAAATATATTTTCAATATAATTTTCAAATGTTAATAAATGCTATAAAAGTACATGAATAGTACTTTTAGGTATCTATGATATTCTGGTCCCTAGATATGTAGGGGATTTTTTCATACCTCATTCAGAAATCATACTCCTAATTTTTCCACATTAACTGAGAAGTGAAAGTGAAACAGATCAAGGTTGTGTTCATAATGACTGATAATGCCCTCACCGCCCGACTGAGCTACTTTATTCCTTTTACGCCTGATCAGAGTGTGCTTATGTTTTCTAAGAGTTTCGTTATTGAGTAAGGAGGTGCCACAAAGTCTTATAGTCACAGCATTGTGTAAGAAAAGAATTGGGCAACTAGCACTTGCCAAAGGAAAATGAGCACATTTCTTGAATCTGCATTGCATTGTTTCTCACCTCAAACTCGTGCCGCTTCTCGTAAACTGGAATGATGAGTCTCGCAATGTGTGTTATGAGCTCAAACCTCTCGGCTTTCCATAGACCTTCCACACACACCTCCAACTGCTCTACAAGGACATCCTGTCACACAAGTACAACTGAACTTTCACAAAAGCATCTTTTGACTTGTTCGTCAAACATATTCCTGGTACGGTCTTTTATGTGTTCGGTCTGTCGGCGTGGTTTACCTCAGTGTAGTACACATCTTGCATCCCCATGTCTTCTTTCATAGCTCCTTCTTCATCGATGTTCTGGGTGATCTTCTTAAAAGCTGCCAGTCCACTTGGGAACAGCTCTGATACAATAAGACAGCAGAATATACGCCCCTATATTAAAACTAGCAAAATACTGTATTCAACACATACGGTATGAATCAAAAGTACAAGACAGTACAACTACAGGCAGTTTATCATTTAAATCTAATAAAATTGTCAATTGTTTTGCTTGAAAAGTGTGCTTGTGCCATGCTTCATTAAAATAAAGGCGTCAAAGAAGGTCTGACATTAACAAATTTTTAACTTACCATGCTTTTTTCTTGTGTGTGTATAAATACAGTTTGGGACCACGGTTCATAAGCTATTGCATTATTAAAGATTACTCATGAAAACCTGATGAGTAGGATTATAAAATAACTGCATCACTGTTACCAACACATGACTTCTGAGAAATATACAGCAGTCCTTTACACAATGCCATTTTTATCTCTGGTTTCTAGTTATGTAAATTTGTGGGACCTGTGACATTCTTTTAGTTTCACGTCATAGAAGTTTAGGGTGGCAAACCTCTAAACTGCTAGCAGTTAATAAAATCTGTTTGCAATTTAATTGGGGAGAAAAAAAAACGTTTTTTGTAAAACGGACATTTTGTGTTAATGAATGCTTTATTTAAAATAAAAATGGAAGAGAACGAAACCGGTTTAAAATGCTATCCACAATACTTCAGACACATTGTCTGAGACTTTGCATTGCCATTTGCATTGTGCACCACAAATTAGGACTAGGATAGTAAAGTGTTTGTCCTGAACAAGACCATTATTTGCATGGGGAAAATGAGGGAAATTACATGAGCCACAGGTATTTATTGTTTTTGTGTAAAATACAGTTATTGATGATCATTAGGACACATCATCTAAGGAAGAAATATTTTAGCCAAATAAATGAGCACGAAACCTTTGTTGAAAGTAAAGAAACCTTTGCAAACTTACTTTTCCTGTGCAAATACTCTGCCACCAATGCAGCAACATGAACATTACACATAGCAGCCTGTGAAAATACAAGAGCAGAAAAAATAAGGTTCACACAAAACTGGCTGAAAATGCCATCCAAGATGTGGATGAGTTTGTTTTTTCATAGGAACAGATTTGGAGAAATTTACCCTTACATCACTTGCTCACCAATAGATCCTCTGCAGTGAATGGGTGCCGTCAGAATGAGAGCTGATAAAAACATCACATTAATCCACATGACTCCAGTCCATCAGTTAATGTCTTGTGAAGCAAAAAGCTGTACGTTGGTAAGAAACAAATCCATCAACACATTTCAAACTTATATTGGACTACCACGCTACAATCCATCACGCTCTCTAAGGTCGCAAAATTCTGGACTTAAGTACTCACTACTCAATACTCATGAGTACTTTTAAATAGGTTACTATTTTACTCTTCCTCAAGTCGTTTTTTGGACAAGTACTTTTACTCTACTCACACTACATTTTTTGGAAGGTAATGGTACTATTACTTGAGTATATTTTTTCAGTACTCTTTCCACCACTGCCTGTATGCGACTAAAATAGAAATGTTAGAGAATGCTGGCAAGGAAGTGACCTTTACTCCAATTCAGTTCCTGTTTTTATTCTGTGGGGGATATGTTTACATGATCATGAATCAAACACTGCTGCTAACCTAAACATATCAGAAGAGTACGGAACAGATTAAGCCCAATGGTTACACTTTACTTGAAGGGGTGTGCATAAGACTGACATGACACCTACATAATCATGACATGACACATGTCATGAATATGAAGGGTTTTTATGCATGTTTATGACAACTGTCATTAAGTGTCATTCGCTCAGTTATGTAATTTTTAATGCAAAGATGACATTGTTTGAGATGTCTTTGCTATGGGCTATGGTTAGTGGTAAGGGTAGGGGTAGGGTTAGGTCAAATAATGTCATATTTGCATTAAAAATGACACAACTGAGCGAATGACACTTAATGACAGTTGTCATAAACATGCATAAAACCTCCTTCATATTCATGACATGTGTCATGCCATGATTATGAAGGTGTCATGTCAGTCTTATGCACACCCCTTCAAGTAAAGTGTTACCAGCCCAATTATTAAATAATTCAAAAATCATGTAAACAGAAAAAGTTAAACAGCACTGAACGTCTCTTGTGAACTGTTGTTAAATGATTAATGTTTGACCCGTGTTCAGTCAGGCAAAGGCCGTGACAGGTGCAATTACAAAGCGTGTTTAAAGGATAACCTAAACGTTACTACCAGGAGGTGGTTTCCAGAGGGTTGCTCACCATTAATTACGGCCATAAAATATAACCGATTTATGTGATGCAGCTGAAATCTCCAAACAGGCGGTTCAAAACAAAAATAGGGAAAGGTGAAAATACTTCAGTTTAAAAAAAAATTTAAACAAAAAATTTTGCAAATGCATCAGAAGATGAAGTGCATACAGCCTAATAATGTATTAAAGTCTGACAACATATATTGTGCCCTTGTAATATTCTGTCTATAGACTTAAAGTTAGTTTTTCAATGCCTTCTATAAAAGTAAAATGAAATTTATTTTTTAAAATGTATCAATAGATCAATTAGACTGTACCAGAAAAATGCTTACATCAAGAATAGAAGCTGATGGTTTTAAAAAAAAACCTATCATTTGGTTTTTATATTAACCGATGCAAATTTATTGGTAATAAAATTTAAAACTGAATGAAACAATGTATTACATATTATGATAAACAGCTGAAAAACTAAGATTGTGTATCCTCTGAAATTTCCACCGTAATGCACATGATATGATCGGCAGCCCGTGTGCAGAATGACATTCAGTGTATACTTACAGCTTCAGGGTGAGGTGGGGCTTAAAAATGGCCTACAGGCATTATGACTGAGCAAGCATCTAATTTCATCCATGCAGAATGGGTTGAGGCCAAAACAAGTTGACATGGAGCCTTTCCAATGCACCTGTACCAACAAAACAACACTGCATCACATGCTCAAAATAACACACCTCAGAGAAGTCTCCATTCTTGCTGTGTGCTCGTGCCATGCTGTCCAGCCAGGTCCGCCGGAGCTCTGGAGTGCTGGCGTATGAGCGGGCGAGACTGTACTGTAGGTCGAGCAGCATTTCTGGGTCTTTTTCGTGCTCACGCATCTGAGCAGTGGCCATCAAAACCGTACGAATTCTCATCATCAGACCCTTCACTTCAGATGGAAACGTGGTGGTCTGGGGAGATATATAGATTCCAAATGTTAACAAATATTTGCCAAGAGAAGCAAAAATACTGTGCAAGGCATTTTGGCACAGTCACATTCCTCTGTGCTATTTTTTTTTAAATTTTGACACCATGTCTTGCAGCGTTTTCTACATCTCACAAGAATGACTTGCATGTAAATTCATGAAGACTGTATTATAATCTTTTAAATGATTAGTTCACTTCCAAAGTTTCCTAATAATTTACTCACCCCCGTGTCATCCAAGATGTTCATGTCTTCTTCAGTTGAAAATAAATTAAAGGGGTGGTTGATTGCGATTTCACTTTTTTAACGTTAGTTAGTGTGTAATGTTGCTGTTTGAGCATAAACAATATCTGCAAAGTTACGATATAGACTGAAAGTTCAATGCAAACTGAGATATCGCCTTTTAAAATTCGGGCAGATTAATGCCTACAAATACGGCTGGTAGGGACTACAACGAGTTACTTCCCGGGTTTGTGACGTCACAAACCCTGAAATTTACATAAAGGGGCCATGTTGTGCTGCTTTAGAGAAGAGGAAGAGTTGTTTCCATGCCGTCAAAACTAGGGGTGCACAGAAAAAATGTATTCATATATGAATCGAGATTCTATCTTCTAACAATTATAATGGCTTCAAGTTTCAAAATCAATGTTCAAAAGCAGCGGTTCTTAATCCTGTTCCTCGTATTGCATATTTCTGAGGGAGGGGCTTCATCAAACCAGGAAATCACCAGAGCGTTCATATTAGAAGGGACAGAGTGGTGTAGAATAAAGGTAAATTATGTGAGTTTTTTTTTTTTAAACGAAGCATTAACACATGTTAGACTGCACCCCATAAACACAATCAAGACTAGAAAAAAACAGTCAACCACCCCTTTAAGGTTACTGAGGAAAACATTCCAGGATTTTTCTCCATATAGTGGACTTCAATGGGGGCCAATGGGTTAAAGGTCCAAATGGGCTTCAAAGGGCTCTACACGATCCCAGCTGAGCAATAAGGGTCTTATCAAATGAAACAATCGATCATTTTCTAAAAAGAAAAAAAAACAAAAATGTATATACTTTTTAACCTCAAATGCTCGTCTTGCACTAGCTCTGTGATGTGCACGCACGACTTCACGCATTTCGTAATCACATTGGAAAAGTTACACCTGGTTAGTTCTTCATCGGTGTACTTTGGTTCAAAAAGGTAGGGGAGGGAAAACTCTATCTGATTTTCTCCTCCAACTTCAAAATAGCCCCACATTGTTGTTTTACCTGTTTTTGTAAAGAGCGTTTGACTTTCTTTGCACATTCGCTTTGTAAACACCGTTTTTGTACTTCCGCCTATGTCACACGTGACCTTTGCAATGTAACTACATAATGCGCGAGGTCGAGTTAGTGCAAGATAAGCATTTATGGTTAAAAAGTATATAAATTTTAATATATAAATGACCGACCGTTTTGCTAGGTAAGACCCATATTCCTCAGCTGGGATCGTGAAGAGCCCTTTGAAGCTGCATTGAAACTGTAATTTGGAACTTCGACCCATTGGCTGCTATTGAAGTCCACTATATGGAGAAAAATGTTTTCCTCAAAAACCTTAATTTCTTTTCAACTGAAAAAACATAGACATACTTTATCAGATGTCTTGAAATCCTGAGATGTACTCACTAGTATTGTTTTGATCATAGTTTTACTTTTCTGTCACACAACCTTTATTGTTATTAAGTCTATTATTTAGTCTATTATTATTATAATTTTTTTTGTATCTTATGTATATAGACAGATCCTGGGCTCTGCTGTAAACTGAATGACTGCTTGAATGACTTGGGAGTGAGTAACTTGTCAGTAAATGTTTATTCTGGAAGTGAACTAATTCTTTAACAATGCTGAACTTTCAAAAAAGGTCTCAAGACCACTCAGTCTTCTTCCACTGCATTTTGGTGTTTTTGGAGCTCAACAATGTGTTCTTTGTGTGTGAATGGGTTTGTTTCAAAAAGTGGTGGGACAGTAGTGTGGGGTTGTGGTTTTTTGAAATTACATTGAAAAAATATGATTTCCTGTATTTAGAACATGACATCCGCCATTTATTACACAGCTCTCTGAAATGCTTGATTCTTATGCGTGTTTCACACTGCAAGCTTGAGCTTCATGCTAGCTTCACATCAGCGTAACTACATCGTCAATGCAGACTTGCGAGAGTATTCACACTGGAAACTTTTCTACAGTGTCATAGCAGCAGCTCCAAAGCTACATATTTCTTTACAAAAACAACTACATGTATAAATAAATTATGAAAAATATGCTTTGTTTTGTAATTGATTTCAAAGAGTTTTGGGGATATTTACCACCCATAAACAGCCCCTTAATGTAAAATAATTAATGAGGTATTTTGAAATAAATAAATGAGTGCAGATTCCAGCTTGCATTCTCTACTGCACCTTCATGGCTTTATCACTGTTGGCAAAGTTGTTGATGATGGACAGTGACTCCTGGAAACGTGAGCTGCCGGTAAGCGCCACATCAGCGATAAGCTGGCTCACAGCGATGATGATCTAATGGTCAGAGAGGAAACAGACAAAATATACATTCTTGGGTCACACAAGAACAGGCACAAGTTAGTGTACTTGTTTACCAAGGGGACAAAATTGTCAGTGAAATTCATGCTTGAGATTTGAGAAAAGAAGAGTGAAGAAAACAAAGATAAATCAAGGTAAATCTAATATGTGAACATAATATTTTTTATCATCCATTAAGCTGAAATTTATGCAAATGTATTATGCAAAATAATACAGCCAGTATGAAAATATAATTTAATTGTGTGTAGAGACATTAACTGCCAGCTATGAAATTTGCCTTGGCAAGACAAAGGAGTCAGCTATTTTATTTCACTGATGTCTAAAATGTTCAAGGTTTTCTCGTGATGCTTTACGGTGTGTTTACATGACACCGTTTTTAACTAAAAAAGGAAAACTTTTTGTGCGTTTTGGTCATCCATTCACAAGATGTATGTCATTGCTGTATAAATGTACCCTTATATTTACTGTTGGACTGTTGTGTGAAAAGTGAGTTCATTTACTAAAAGCCCTTGAGGCCTAAACTCTATAATAATAATAGCTAAAGGAACGCCCTCATTCAGCACATTAGGTTTCACGGCGCGAAAGTGCAACCAAAAAAACAAAAAACAGTTTGTGGTATAGAAGATAGGTCTAAAAGCATGGTGAATTTAGTATGAATGCAAAAAATACTAACAATTTGTTTTTATTTATGAGGGTGCAACTGAAATGTATATTATAGATTCAAAAATAAAGTTGTTGCTTTGCATCGAGTAGAAATGATGTAGATGCCTTAAGACATGTGAGAGAGTGGTATTTAGCTAAAGTTCAAACAAGTGAATGTGGCTTGACCGGTCTCCCTGGCACTATGAGGTTTTATTACACCATGCAGACTGTATCACACGCATACGCACCTTGAGCAAACCTTTTATGCATTTGATAAGAACACATTCAAAGACACCAAGACTGTCTATGTAATATCAGATAAACAGTAATGCTTATGATCGAAGCTTGTCACACACCAGATCGCACGCAAGTCAGTACACACAAACATGAACGTCATGATGAATTTAAACAGTCTTACTGTTAAATCCTGTAAACTACCATTCAAATGTTTGGGGTCATGTTTATGTTTTCTTTTTTTTATTCAGCAGGGATGCATTAAATTGGTCAACAAATTAACAGCACATTTTTACAAAATATACTGTATGTTTCAAATAAATGCTGTGGTTTTGAAATTTTCCATTCATCAAAGAATCCTGAAAAAAATTATTTACTTGTTTTTTTGAACATACACACACACATACACACTCACGATACGCTAAACTAAAGTGGACCAAAAAGAGATCTAACTCTTCAAAATCAGGAATAGTGTAAATTAAAGAGAGCTGGGTGTTTATTTTTTTATAAATAAGGTTTATGAGTTTTCATAAAGTGTGAAAACACCCTTACAAGCAATGTAGAGCTGCGGATCATTTGACATTTCTAGTTACTGCCCTCACATTCTTATTAGCTGACTCCAGACATACTTGACTCAATCATGCGATCCTTCATTAGATCTCCACTGCATGTTAACACATCAAGAGAATTATCTGAGAGTCGTACCTTTAAGACAAACATAAAAGGTTTACAGACACCATCAAATGATATAACTTATATTAGTTTTACTGCAGGTTTCATGTTCATAATTATATAATTTGTGCTCCATTCAGTGCCTAATTACAATATGACTTTTGATATATGTCGTCCAAAAGTTAATAAGACTATAACTGGATTTAAAATGTATGTTACTTATAATGATAAACAAAGATAGTGTGTGAAATTAAATATTTATCTGCTCAACATACTAGTTTAGTATACTGTTACCCTCTTAGCCTATTATCTCTTTGATCTATTATTTTTGATCATTTAAGAACACTGACATAATAAAATAATAATAATTTGCACGTACAATGTCGGTAAAGGTTTTGCAGCAAAAACACTAATGTGTTATGAATTGTAAATGCCCATTAAAGGGGTCATATGATGCGATTTCTATTTTTCCTTTTCTTAAGTGTGTTATGTAGCTATTTGTGCATGTATAAGATCTGCAGAGTTACAAAGCTCAAAGTCTCCCACAAAAGGATTTATTCTATCTAAAAGAGAAGGCTAATCCAGACCGGGCTAAAACGCCTCATTCAAACATGCCCCCACATCTCTACGTCACGATGTGGAAATATTAGCATAATGCCACCCAAATGTGCACGCAAATAAAGAAGGCGTGGTTTCAGGAATGCAGTAGTGTTGATGCAGCCATGTCAGGGAGACGCTGTGTGTTTCAGTGCGAAAGCAAAAGCACTTTATTTGGCCTTCTGGAAGTAAATGCAATTAAGAATCATTGGTTAAAGGGGTCATATGATGCGATTTCAAGTTTTCCTTTCTCTTTGGAGTCTTATTCTGAATCAGCTACTGTAAGTATGTTTTCTTAATAATTTAAGGATTTAAAGATTTAAGGAGTTTTGCGCCATGTAGAGTATCGCGTTGTGTGTGTTCGTGAGAGAAAGACAGGGTCACATCACAGTGGAGTCAGCTTTATTAATCGCGGCTTGTGTACTGCAAATACATACGAGCATCATCACTGTGTCTGTCACGTGACTCTGTTCCTCTTTCGGGCTTGAACTGATGGTAAAACTAACGACATTATTAACGGTCTTGATATTTACTTTGAAAGCTGAAGCTCGCGATTATGGAAAGGGGTGTTACATTTCTGATGCGTGCTTGTGGTGTTCGGCCAATCACAATGCACGGGGTAAGCTGGCCAATCAGAGCAGACTGTGCTTGTCGGAAGGAGGGGCTTTGTTGAAAACGATGTGTTTGAGAGAGGCGGGGCATAGAGGACCTACAATAATGTACAGTATTTGAAAAATAATGTGTTTTTTGAACATTAAAGCATGTCAACATATTCTGTTATACCAAATACACAAAATAAGGATCTTTAAAACAGCATCATATGACCCCTTTAAAGCATCATACTCATGGACTTAGTGGTGCAAGCTCATTAATCTACACTTTTGTGCTTCAAACATGCAGCCTTGCAGTAACCACCCATATTTCAAAGCATTAGGTTTACGGTACTCCTCCGTTTTACACAAAACACCTTCCCAAAATCCAAATGATCTTTTACTGCAAAGTACAGCGCAACAGTTGACTTTTGACAAGAAAACATTAAAATGATGGGCCAAGATATACAGCAGTGTGCTGATAGCAAGATAGGAGTTGTAATGTCCAACATTAGCAAAGAACAGAAAGGTTAGATTTGTCATTAGATTTGGCAGGCACCCAACTGTTTTTCAAGTAAAATACAGTTGGGGCTCATAGCTTGTGCATGTTTACAGTTGGAAAATAAAGAGGCAAAAAAACAAAAGGACAAGTTTAGTAAGGTGAAATAATAGTCTTCTTAGATTAATTAGGTGGCTAAAATTGTTATTATATACCTGTAAGTGCATGCGCAGGAAGCTTTTCCTCTTGGTGTACTCAAAATTGTTCCTCATGAGCAAGTATAGAAGGGCAGATGCTTCCCCACGTAGGACACTTTGTTTAGACATACAGCACTTCAAGACTTCATAGCACAGCGAACCACACAGAGTTACACGGCCCTTAAAAAGGGGAACCTGGAACTAAAATATATAGATCGAGAAACAAACACATTCATGTTCAAGTAGGAAATTCTGAAACATCTTGAAAACATCTCATGTTGTTGCATTTGATGGTTGTGGTCATTCTTTAAACCTATAGTTTACCCAAAATAAAAACTATTTCCATTAACATTATCCTTTGTTCTAGGGCTGTGCAAAAAAATCGAATGAATCGCCTGCGATTTTGTGTAGCTTGTCAGTGAACTACGGCTGTGTAGTAAATGCCGCTCCATCTGAAAGCACGTGCTGGAGATTTACTACTAATCACAGGAGCTGACGAGATGCGCATGAAAATCGCATTCGATTTTTTGCACAGCCCTACTTTGTTCCAAACCTGTATGCTAAAAATGTAAAAAAATAAAGCTGCACCTTTTGCATTTGGGTTGGGAACCACAAATAATAATTTTCTGAGAGAACAATTCCTTTCGTAAAAGAAATATGTTGATCTCACCTTGATGATAAAGGCTCGCAGAGAGGCAAAGATGTGTTTGATTGCTGTTTCTGATTGTCCGACTTTCAGTAAAGTGAGGTACGTGTCAAAGACCTTCGTCATCAGAGCATTGTGACCATCACTGTCCAGCAGCTGATTCTGTCAAGATCCATTAATTACATTATCAGTTTGTGGAAGGATCAACCTGTCCAACCAGTCGCTTCATTATGAACACTATGATAACAATAACTGCAGGTTACTCCCTCTTCTTTAAGTGTTGGTGATTACCTTGAAGCTCTGAGTGAAGAGTGAGAGGACATCCAGCACGGTAAGGCAGGCCTCTGTCGACATATTCCCCTCAAGCAGACACTGATGGTTGATCTCTGCTTCTGTGGAACCTCCAGCTGAAATACAAGATTACACAAATGCATGGTAATATTACAATGCAACGTAAAAACATTAAAAAAAATTTCATGTTAATATCGTAGTCATAAGTCTAGATTTAAGAATACAAATTAAATACAGCTACGGTTAAGAAATTAAGGACTATATGGTAAAGGAAACTTAAAACTGTTGTGTCATTTTTTGATGTTCAAATACACTTTCCTAAAATAACTTGTTATACACTACCGCTGAAAGGTTTGGGGCCAGTAATTTTCAATTTAATCAATCAATTTATTTGTACTTTTGTTCAGCAAGAATGCATTAAATTGATCAATAGTAACATTTATAATGTTACAAAAGATTTCCATTTCAAATAAATACATTTTTTAGCTCTCTCCTCAAAGAATCCTGAAAAAATTAAGCATGATTTCGACAAAATATTAAGCACCAGAACTGCTTTCAACATTGATAATATTAATACAACTTATTTTTCTAATTTGGTGTTTCTTGAGCACCAAAATAGCATATTAGAATGATTTCTGAAGGATCATGTGACACTGAAGACTGGAGCAATGATGCTGAAAATTCAGCTTTGCATCACAGGAATAAATTACATTTTAAAATATACATTTAAAAAATTTTTTTTTTAAATAATATAATATTTTTTATTTTATTTGATCAAATAAATGCAGCTTTGGTGAGTATAACACACTTGTTATTAAAATATTACAAACTACTATTTAAAAAAATAGGTATATTGTTACATTACATAAGATTTTGTTATGATATATTAAATTAGGTAAAGTTTTTTAGTTTCATTTTGTTCATTGCATTACAATATGTTACCTTTCGTTTTGTTTTGTAGTATAGCATAATATATTTACATTTACATTTAGTCATTTAGCAGACGCTTTTATCCGAAGCGACTTACAAATGAGGACAATATATCATTATAGAATCAGAAAAGCCATGAAAATCATGTAGCATAATGCAATTTTTCACAGAATGAAAGGAAATTAAATAACAGGAGTATACCAATTACCCATGTTCAGGGTTAATGAGGTGTCCATAGTGCTAAACTGCTGCAGCTTTGCTTGCATTAGGCTTCCTCGACCTCGCAGCACCGGCATGGTCTGAGACTTCCTCTCAGATGAGAAGAGTTTCGACACCCAGGGCTCCAGGCTTCTAAACAATGCACACAAACAAAGCCGTATTGTCCACAACAATGTTAATCATGATATACCACTGCTTATTTGAAAGCACAGGGGATGATGAAATGTAAAGATCTGGCTTTGATGACACACAGATAGCAGGCAGCATGTCTCAGTTGTGGTTCATGTAAATATGAGTGATCTGTGGCTAATTCTCAAATGGGAAACATGTTGTCGTTGTTGAGTCTCTATCATGCATACCGGCTGATGTTGCGCTTGCCCAAATAGCGGAACTGGACTATGCAGATCCTACAGACAGAGAAGACTGAAAATTAGTATATTATGTGATAGAAAGCCAAATAAAGATTAAAGAGAGGGTCCTGATTTACTTTCTGGCAACAAACTTCTATATTTTCCTCCAATCTTCAGGACCTGAAACATTCTGCAAGTGTGCCGTTTCTTTCATAGCATACGAGACTTTTCAGTGTTTTACCGTCTCATTGTGTAGTTACACAAGATTGTGTACACAAAGACACGTGAATAATTAGATCAACACTGGTCAGACAAGTACAACACCTCATGGGAAACTTAGTACGTCACTCACTCGAGCAGACTGAGGAAGTTCATGATGTCTTGTGGATTGACTTTAGACCAGTAGGTCATCAGAGTATCTACAGGAGGACATTGAGTAACATACAAACAGAAGCATTAGTGCAATATAGCTCAACTCTTCCTGTTCACAGTGACATTCTCAAGAATACAAGACAACAACCGATCTCACAGGCTTCCCACGTTCTTTGACAAATGGCCAAAAATAATACTTTTCCGAAATCATTTAAATGGATAGTTCACCCAAAAATGAAAATTATGACATGATTTACTCACCCTCAAGCCATGATAGGTGTATACGACCTATACACCTATGATGTCGAAATCGGCATTATATTAATAAAATATCCTGGCTCTTTCAAGCTTAATAATGGCAGTGAATGGGGTTTAAGATTTTTAAGTCCAATAAAAGTGTATCCATCCATCATAAAAAGTGCACCACAAGGCTCCAGGGGGTTAATAAAGGCCTTCTGAAGCGATTCGATGCGTTTTTGTAAGAAAAACATGCATATTTAAAACTATAAAAACGTCATCTCTTGCTTCCGTTAACTGCTGTATGCACAAGAGCGTGGCATCCAGCGGATGACGCAAGACGTAGCTTAAGCTCCGGTGAGAATACGCTAGTCTCGTAAGAACCAAGTTTTGTTCACAGCAAAGGAAAACCAGTCTCCTCTTGGTTCATATTGAAATCCTCAAACACTTTTCTTTACAAATCCTTGTTCTATACTTCTAATTCGGGACCAGTGTATTGTTTTGCTCTCTCCACTGCGGTTCTGCATTCGTCAATTCATTCATTCGTGAAGTCAAGTCACCTTTATTTATATAGCGCTTTTAACAATACAGATTGTGTCAAAGCAGCTTTACAGGATTAAATAGGAAAATAGTGTGTCAATAATGCAAAAGGACAAAAGTAAACACTCAATTTTCAGTTCAAGGTAGTTCATCATTGCGCATCTCATCAGTAAAGCTGGTTCTGTAGTAGTAAATCTCCATCACGTGCTTTCAGATGGAGCAGCATCTGTATGCGCTGTATAAATAAAGTTGACAGTGTGAATAGTGCTTGTATGTCCCAATGCTGTGGGTGGTTGATAGTGTGCTTCTTGTCTTTGGTGTCTATGTGGTGTCTAAGGCATCGCTTTGGGGTTGTTTGGTTGCCTGGCTAGTAGCAAAGAAAATTCTTGGTGGTTGCTAGTAGTTTTGAAAAACCAGTATGAACAATAGTAATGTTGGAGAAGAGAGCCTGTGGCTACAGGAAGAAATGAGCTCATCTGAAAGTAAAGCTACAATCGTGACTATAATTCTGCTGGTGTTTCATGATAATAACAAAGTGTGCTTACCATCTGACAAAGTTCTTACAATATGCAGGAAACACAGGAGCAGCCCTCTGATCTCATACTGCCCCAAACGGCCAGCGGTGGGTACATTGCTCTTTGTGGAACCGCGCTTGTGTAACTGAGCAGAAATGGGAAAAAATATAAAAATTATGCATGCTTTGTGTGATGTTTAATAAGGTAGCCTGCAATGTTGGGGAAACGTAAAGATGCATTACTTGTTAAATTTATACGATAAAAACGTTTTGTTAAAAAAAAAATGTTTTTGTTAATGCATATTTAATTAACTGACAAACAACTGCAAACTTGTCCCTTCCACATAGAAAAATTTATATATTAAGACACGCATACACTGTAAGAGTTAGAAGAAAAAAAATTAAATTATATTTTAAAATTTTCCAAAATATTATTTGTGGTGGACAAAAAGATGGTGCATGAGAAAAACAACCAAATGTATTATACTGTATAAATTCTAGTAAGTAAATTACATAATTTTATATATTATATACTACTAACCAAAAGTTTGGGGTTGGCAAGATATTTTAATGCTCACCAAAGCTGCATTTATTTTATTAAAAATGTAAATGTTAGTTTTCATGAATATAATTTAAAATCTACTTTAATCCAGTAATGTATGTATGTGAAAGGAGAATGTAAGTGTGTGAAAGGAGAATATATGTATGTGAAAGGAGAATGTAAGTGTGTGAAAGTGCTAGAATGAATTATGGCTTGTACGGCCCCTCATACTTTACAATGTTCTGATGGACGAAATGTTTTAGAAAGTTTCAAATAATAGCATTTTTATCACACATACCTATAGTTTTGCTTCAATTTCATCAACTGGAGTTGTATGGATTCCCATTGCGTTCATTTTGCATTATTTTTGAGGCTCCCACGCACTTGCATTACATGGATTCAGAGATATAAATTATTCTTCTAAACAATCTCTGTGCTCGAAGAAGTAAGTAAGTCATATACAGTACATCTGCGATGACAAGAGGGTGAGTAAGTGATGAGAGATTTTTCATTTCTGGGTTTGAAAATAGGCTCCCCTAGAGTTAAACAGTTGGGTTTTACCATTTTCGAATCCATTCAGCCGATCTCCGGGTCTGGCGGTAGCACTTTTAGCTGTAGCTTAGCATAGATCATTGAATCTGATTAGACCGTTAGCATCTCGCTCAAAAATGACCAAAGAGTTTCTATATTTTTCCTATTTAAAACTTGACTCTTCTGTAGTTACATCGTGTACTAAGACCGATGGAAAATGAAAAGTTGCGCCTGAAAATAGGCTAACTTCCGCCAACATAACCAACGTGACCACCTGCTTGCACAGGGAGCGAGCTGGGGACTATTTTCAGGCGCTGCGTAATATCATTGCGCCTGCTGCACCCATGGTACGGCAGCAAAGTACCTTGATTATTACGCCGGAATGAGAGTATAGTTCCTAGCCATATCGGCCTAGAAAATCGCAACTTTTCATTTTCCGTCAGTTTTAGTACACGATGTAACTACAGAAGAGTCAAGTTTTAAATGGGAAAAATATAGAAACTCTTCGGTCATTTTTGAGCGAAATGCTAACGGTCTAATCAGATTCAATGATCTATGCTAAGCTACAGCTAAAAGTGCTACCGCCAGACCCGGAGATCGGCTGAATGGATTAGAAAATGGTAAAACTCAACTGTTTAACTCTAGGGGAGTTGGAAAATGAGCCTATTTTCAAAAATAGTGGAGTGTTCCTTTAAGGGTTTGTTTTTTTCCTAACTACATCTATAAGCAATACTAATAGACCAATTATAGGTTTGTAAACATTCAGCATGCGCGCGCATCATGGTTGCAGAAAACCTGGGAGAGATGGCCTTTACGGCTAGAGAATTTCACGGATAGGGTACAAAATAGTTAGGTTTAAAAAGATT
>NW_015505534.1:1556427-1565516 GCF_001515645.1 Sinocyclocheilus grahami | reverse complement strand
CTTGTCACCCAGCGATAAGCACTGTTATTCAACGAAATTGACGTTAGAGAGTGGGATAGTCTTACAGATCCGAAACAGGGATGACGGTTTTTGTGGGCGGAGCCTATCTGGAGGCAGAAAATGACGGTTTTCAAGTGGCAGTCTATGGAACCATGGAATAAAAGTCAAAATTCTGACTTTATTCTCGCAATTCCAAAATCATTTCTCACAATTCTAATAAGGAAAAACAACTCGTCATTCTCTCTTTTCCCCTCGGCTATTCTGGCTTTTTTCCCTCAGATTTGACAAACTCACTGCTTTTGAGTTAAGTCGAGTTATAAAGTCCGAATTAGGAGATATAAACTTGCATTTGCGAGAAAAAAAAGTCAGAATTGTGAGATAAAATAAATAAATTATTTTAAATTATGTAAAACTGTTAATAGTAAGGTTTAAATAATATTTCTAATAGTAAGGTTTAAATAATATTTAATGCTGTAACTGTAGGGCTAATACAATACGTCCCCAATGAACAGCATATGTGAATATTATGTAGACCTATTGTTTAAATCGAATTTATGCTTTAAAAGTAGAGTAATCATAACAGTTTTCATCCATAGTATGTCCATTTAAACGTCTGCGTTTAGCTTCAAATGGCGTCTTTGACGACAGTATTCTATAAAAATTATTTGCATTCCGATCTTGACATGAAAAGGCACAAAAATATTTTTTCCTTTTATTCCATGGATTTTACCCATTTATCTCCACTTGTTCCCAGTGTTTTTCTGCAACCACTAAGCGCACACAGCTGCAAGTGACGTAACTGTGACGTCTACTCTGAATTGGTCTATAGTAATGCTTGCTTTAGCAAACACTACTAATTACTAATAATAGTGCAAAACAAAAGACTCATAGAGACTAACATTAACGTTTTTAACATAACAGTTATGTAAAGTTGCACATACAAAACAGCAATCCGTCATCTGCGGACAAAGGTTAATGGCAACTGTCTATTTAGCAGCAGGGACAGGAATTGCCCTGTTCTTTCTGAAACAACGCATATGTTTGTACAAGTATGTAATTTACCTTGAAAGCATTGTATCTGTCGTCCATGGCGTGTTTGATCATGAGGTTCTTGAGTGCAGCTGCAGCCAGCTGTCTGATCTCGGGGTAGCCCTGGAGTCCATCAGCAACCTCTCGCAGAAGCAGACCCACCAGGAAATGGTTTTTGCAGTAATCCTCAGTCAGGCTGAACTCCAAACTCTGATCTGAAACGCATTATTTCAGGGTCAGCGATGTTCTGTACTAGTGATATTTAATTTTTACATTTACAGTGTTATGAATGTTTTTGCAAACTGTGTGGCCTTTTATTAAAAGTAACAAGCAACACTTTTATTTCATGCATCCTAAAGACGCAGTACTTTTAAAGATGCATATATGCAAATGGTGCTTAGCATACAGGTGTAACAGGTAAGGCTCCTGTGTTAAGTCACTGACATTTGTGATAGTGAAAGGCATCCAAATGAAAAGACAGTGTCTAGATGGCTGACTACTTTCAAATGCTTTCTGAAAGCAGACCTCACTGCATTCCAGACATCAAACAACAATAGAAACAGAAACTAAAGAGTGACAGAAAAACCTTGTGCTTAAAGTGAAAGCATTTTTTAAAATTATTACTGAAAATAGATCGTGCAATTATAAAATAATATTTAATGCTGTAACTGTAGGGCTAATACAATACGTCCCCAATGAACAGCATATGTGAATATTATGTAGACCTATTGTTTAAATCGAATTTATGCTTTAAAAGTAGAGTAATCATAACAGTTTTCATCCATAGTATGTCCATTTAAACGTCTGCGTTTAGCTTCAAATGGCGTCTTTGACGACAGTATTCTATAAAAATTATTTGCATTCCGATCTTGACATGAAAAGGCACAAAAATATTTTTTCCTTTTATTCCATGGATTTTACCCATTTATCTCCACTTGTTCCCAGTGTTTTTCTGCAACCACTAAGCGCACACAGCTGCAAGTGACGTAACTGTGACGTCTACTCTGAATTGGTCTATAGTAATGCTTGCTTTAGCAAACACTACTAATTACTAATAATAGTGCGAAACAAAAGACTCATAGAGACTAACATTAACGTTTTTAACATAACAGTTATGTAAAGTTGCACATACAAAACAGCAATCCGTCATCTGCGGACAAAGGTTAATGGCAACTATCTATTTAGCAGCAGGGACAGGAATTGCCCTGTTCTTTCTGAAACAACGCATATGTTTGTACAAGTATGTAATTTACCTTGAAAGCATTGTATCTGTCGTCCATGGCGTGTTTGATCATGAGGTTCTTGAGTGCAGCTGCAGCCAGCTGTCTGATCTCGGGGTAGCCCTGGAGTCCATCAGCAACCTCTCGCAGAAGCAGACCCACCAGGAAATGGTTTTTGCAGTAATCCTCAGTCAGGCTGAACTCCAAACTCTGATCTGAAACGCATTATTTCAGGGTCAGCGATGTTCTGTACTAGTGATATTTAATTTTTACATTTACAGTGTTATGAATGTTTTTGCAAACTGTGTGGCCTTTTATTAAAAGTAACAAGCAACACTTTTATTTCATGCATCCTAAAGACGCAGTACTTTTAAAGATGCATATATGCAAATGGTGCTTAGCATACAGGTGTAACAGGTAAGGCTCCTGTGTTAAGTCACTGACATTTGTGATAGTGAAAGGCATCCAAATGAAAAGACAGTGTCTAGATGGCTGACTACTTTCAAATGCTTTCTGAAAGCAGACCTCACTGCATTCCAGACATCAAACAACAATAGAAACAGAAACTAAAGAGTGACAGAAAAACCTTGTGCTTAAAGTGAAAGCATTTTTTAAAATTATTACTGAAAATAGATCGTGCAATTATAAATAGCCTTCTTTGGCAATAATACAGAAATCCTGATGACAAGTTTTTCCCCTAAAGACATGTAGTTGTTCACGTACAATTGAAAATTCTGTCCATTTTTACTCACCCTCATGCTGCTTTAGACATGCATGCTGTTATTCAATCCATGAAATGCAAAAGGAGAATATTTGAAGAATCTTCTCAAAGTGAAAAGTGGGTCAGTGAACAAACCATTTGTTTGAGTCGTTTCTTTTTAAACTGGACTAAATGAATCCGAGTTCAATTCACCGATTCCATGATTCAGCCTCAGCGAAGAGGAAGATTTTAAGGCTTTTCCTCACACAAAGATGTTGTATGGCTTCAGAAGACTTACATAACATACACTACCATTCAAAATACATACTTTTTTGCTAATCAAGGATGTATTAAATTGATCAAATATGAGAGTAAAGACATTTCTATTTCATATACAGTAAATGCTGTCCTTTTGAATTTTCCACTCAAAGGATTCATCCTGAAAATGTATCATGGTTTCTACAAAAATAATAAGCATCACAAGAGTTTTCAACATTAATAATATAATTTTTTTTTGTTGTTGCAGATATTAGAATGATTACTGAAGGATCATGTGACACTGAAGACTGGAGTAATGATGCTGAAAATTCAGCTTTGTCATTAAAATGAATGAATAACACTAAGGTTTTAGATTAAAATAGAAAATAGTTACTTTAAACTGTAAAATATTACAAAATATTCCTGTGATCAAATAAATGCAACCTTGGTTGACCATAAGAGACTTCTTTTGAATCCTTAAACTTTTGAATGGCAGTATTTGTCATCTGAACTACGTCTACAGTGTTTTCTGTCACGTTTGGAGCGTAGGTCACTGTGAACACTTAATGAATGGAAAATGCTACTGAAATAGGCTACTCTTTTTTTTTTCTTCACACAATAAAGAAAGTAATTTGGTTTTGGAAAAACATGAAGGTGAGTAAATGACAGAACGTCTATTACGCCAATTATTTTTGGCTGAACAGTGACTTTTGTAATCCCTGTAATCTGAATTGAAAACAGAAGAAGAAGCCAAATTTCCTCACATTTTCCTGTACAACAACAGTAATAAAAATCGGATTACAACAAATGCACACAAGATGTTTCCGCACTCATTCTGCATGTGTAGTATTACACAGTTGAAAAGGGCAAGTGAGGACAGGACAAGACAGACAAATACAGGATACGCTTCATTACAGCAACAAACATCTCGGGTAGCGTGAAAACACTGCCCTTTTAATTTCTGTTTTGTAAAATCATCTCAAAGATCCTCTGACAATAACCATTTAGTCATTGAATTGCATCAGAGCAATGCAAATATGTTATGCTTGGTGACAGAAAAACCAAAGGCCTCAACCTAAAGTGTCAAATGCAGTTAGACAGTGATTGATGAGTGATGCAGGAGCACAGCAAGGCAATTAGTGAGGTTATCAGGACGATTATCTGGCGACTGGAAGAGTATTTGCGTCGGCATCACCTACCTACGACACCGAAACACTCTGCCGCATACGAAATAAAATCTGAAATAATGAATAAAGGAAGCAATCATGCAGGATTGCCATTATCAGTGGTGGGAGTGAAGCTGTGAGGGTGTGTGGCTGTGTTTGAAATCAAATAGTGCTCACTAATGGACACTGCACACAATATATACTACATACTTCCTTTTATTTATTTCTTTATTTTATTCTTTTTTGCAAAAGATTTCTGTACGTCAAAGAATTCTGATAAAGCTGCATAATGATTTCCACAAAAATATTTTCAACATTGATAAGAAATGTTTCTTAAGCAGCAAATCAGCATATTAAAATGATTTCTGAAGGATCATGTGACACTGAAGACGTAATGATGCTGAAAATTCATCACCGCAGTAAATTACATTTCAAAACATTAAAACAATTTAAAGTAACTGTTTTCTAATAATATTTCACAACATCACTGTTTTTCCTGCACTTTGATCAAATAAGTGGACATTAAAAAAAATAATAAACTCGCCTACCTTTGAAAGGTGTGTATAATATAAAAGTATGTTTGTATCTTTGTGTGTATATGTATATTAGTTTCACAAACTACAGGAAAACCACAGTGAATATTATATTTTTCCACCATGTTTTTTGACTACATAAAAGCCAAATGCAGTGATTTATCTCTGATTGCTCAATGAGAAGCATCAGCTGTGAAAATCTTATTTTTTTGCGGTTTGGCCCACTAGAAACTAGGCATGATGAAGGGGCAGAACTCATTAGCTATCTGCAGCATTTTTTCCAATGAAAATTAACCACTAAAAATTCATCTTAGCCATCACAGGAATAAATGACATTTTAAAATATATTAACATAGAAACCAGTTATTTAAAAATTTTATAATATTTCACAACAATACAATTTTTACAGTATTTTGATCAAATAAATGCAGTCCAGTGAGCACAAGAGACTTCTTTCAAAACCATACTGATCCCAAACTTTGGAAAGGAAGTGTACATACTGTGCACAGTATACATAATTTATAGTGCACATATGTGTAGTACGCTAGTATGCTTATCCTGGGTCTAAATGAAAAGAAAGAGAGCTCATATTATGTTTACTGTTTATGATGAGACACTCAGTGGAATAGTAATCCACACTGACTCACTGAACATTTCAGTAAAAAGAGACTGTTTTATTATTTTCTAATCTTCCAATGAAAATTAACCACTAAAAATTCATCTTAGCCATCACAGGAATAAATTACATTTTAAAATATATTAACATAGAAACCAGTTATTTAAAAATGTTATAATATTTCACAACAATACAATTTTTACAGTATTTTGATCAAATAAATGCAGTCCAGTGAGCACAAGAGACTTCTTTCAAAACCATACTGATCCCAAACTTTGGAAAGGAAGTGTACATACTGTGCACAGTATACATAATTTATAGTGCACATATGTGTAGTACGCTAGTATGCTTATCCTGGGTCTAAATGAAAAGAAAGAGAGCTCATATTATGTTTACTGTTTATGATGAGACACTCAGTGGAATAGTAATCCACACTGACTCACTGAACATTTCAGTAAAAAGAGACTGTTTTATTATTTTCTAATTAGAAATGGTGAAACTCAAGACAGCCATTAAATTTGTTATATCTGAACTGGTCAAATCCAGTGTTTAGGGAAAACTTTTAAGGAAACTTTTCTGATTCATGCCTAAAATTATATGTTAAGCTTGACTGTCATCACGCACCATTTCGTGACACTTAAATCCTTGCATAGCTGGGTTTTCAGGTTCACGTTACATGGCTTAAGGAATGGTGCTGCTAGCCGATCTTAAAGGGATAGTTCACCCTGTCATTAATTACTCACCCTCGTGTTGTTCGAAAACCATAAGACCTTCGTTCATCTTCGGAACACAAATTAAGATATTTTTGATGGAATCAGAGAGCTCTCTGACCCTCCGATAGACAGCAATACAACTGAAATGTTCCCAAGTCCAGAGGTGTAGCAAGGAGATCTGTAAAATAATTCATGTGACATCAGGGGTTCAACCGTAATTTTACGAAGCTATGAGAACACTTTTTGTGCGCAAAAGAAAAACAAATAACGACTTTATTCAACAATTTGTCTCCTCCTCATCACCCTGTAGTGCCATTTTGGAGAATATCCGCTGGACGTAAACAACGTATGCTATTCTGTGTCAGCTGCATCACGCCGGATCTGTTTCCTACGTTGTTGTGATTTGATTTGAACTAAAAGAGCATATCCGTGTGACACAGCTGACACAGAACAGCATATGTTGTTTGCGTCCAGCTGATACTAGGGCTGGGCGATATGTCAAAAACATTGTATCGATAATCGCATTAAAATATATCGCGATATCCGATAATATCGTCTACCCAAGCCCCACCTCCACCATGCCCCGCCCCCGCCGAGACAACATTGCGAGCAAAAACATTAAGGTTTTTTTTTCCCTTTCTGGTAGCCTAGTTCGGAGGTCTCTTTTGGCCCGTTTTTAACGAAATAAAAATAACTGCTTTATTTATTTAGAAGCAGGGTAATTTAGATTTCATTTTTGTATTTTAATTTTTTATAATTTTTATTTTATGAATCAAAATACAACGACCACAATATAATATACAGTATTGGGCTGCCGAATCTCCGAACGCGTGCGTGTTGAGTGGCGAGCTGAGATATAGAACTAGAATGTCTTCAACCGTTTGCGCAAATGAATTAAGAATTTATAGTGCTATATCTCAGCTTAATTAAACATAATTATACTGTATACACTGTTTAAAAAATCTGTAAAAATAGGGCACCATGTGCGCTGTAAAAATAGGCTGTGAAGGAATTTGTGTATTTTAATTATAACTCATGTTTGCGGTTTTTCATCATGCAATATGTTTAAATAAATATTCAGAAACACATGCAGTGCTACTATTTCTCTTTTTTTCTGTTTAACTTTTATTAAACAGATCAAAATAGAATAGGCCTATACCCTAAATAAAGATAAATTATATTGGAACGCATCTCCAAAATAATAACATACACAGATGCACGTTGCCATTACAGTAGTCAGCACCGAACAACAGACAAATAAAATATAAAATGAGGTTACAAAAGTGATTCAGTCAAGATCAGTGAGGGATTTTCTTTTCTTTCGTTCTTTAAAGGGGTCATATGATGCTGCTAAAAGTTACGCCTTCTTTCTTTGCGTGAACATTTGGGCGGCGTTATGCAAATCTTCCCACATAGTGATATAGTGCTATATCTCAGCTTAATTAAACATAATTATACTGTATACACTGTTTAAAAAATCTGTAAAAATAGGGCACCATGTGCGCTGTAAAAATAGGCTGTGAAGGAATTTGTGTATTTTAATTATAATTCATGTTTGCGGTTTTTCATCATGCAATATGTTTAAATAAATATTCAGAAAAAAACAGTGCGCGAGTGCAGAAGTGAGTTCTATTTCATCGTCTTAGTTGAATCTTTTGAAATCACAATAAATGCGCATACAGAAATCGAGACGCAGAATCGAAATGTAATTTTATAAGCAGTAGGGATGCACCGATACCGATACTGGTATCGGTATCGTGCCCGATACTGGTCTCCTGTACTCGTACTCGTTAAAACGCCCCGATACCAAACGCCGATACCACACAGCATGTGTTAAGTGCCATATTCAGACAATGAAACACAGACAACAGTGGATTGAGTGTGCGGCGGCACAGATGCGCGAGCTTGTCGAGTGAATATACCTTTCTCACAGACATCACTGGAAAGTTTGTAGTTCGGTCGGATATGTCAAAAACAAGTAAGTAAAACAATGCACAAGTTACTTAACGATCGGGGGGGAGAGAGAGAGAGAGAGAGAGAGTGCGCGCACACTTCTGTTGTATGATCTTTGATGTTCACTTAGCACACGCATCATTTGGATTCAAACTAAATCGTAAAAATAAGACCATTCATAGAGGCATTCACTATAAATGTCACTTATTTTTAACCTTAGGCATACACGACTTTCTGGCGAAAGTGAAGCTAGCAGCCTGTGTGTTTTTGCATTATATGAGTGGCTTTGGAATATAAATCGGAGCACGTTTCAGATGAAAAAACGCAACTTCTAAACTTTTCTGCAACTTTTCTGAAAATATCAGTTAGGAGATTTATAACGAGTGGTTCCCTTCATTATTACAGCAAAGCGCGTGATTACAGTACTAAGCCACTGCAATGGAGCAGCTCCAATGCTATACACCATAGAGCAGGGATCCTCAAATCTGGCCCACAAGATCCACTTTCCTGCAGAGTTTAGCTCTAACCCTAATCAAACACACCTGAACATGCTAATCAATGTCTTCAGGATCATTAGAAAATCACAGGTAGGTGAGTTTAGCAAAGCGTGTGATTACAGTACTAAGCCGCTGCAATGGAGCAGCTCTAATCCTATTAAATTAAAGATGATGTACCACAGAGCAAAAAAATTAACAGTGAAAGTAACAAAAACTTGTAAAATACATTTTAATGGGCATAATTAAGTGTGAAAATAACAGAAGGATATACAGTCAAACCAAAAATTATTCAGAGACCAGATATAAGTTTTGATATTTTTTTTACTAGTGGGTGCAGGACACTATAGTTCATTTATGTAAGTGAGGATAGCAAAATAAAGTAAACTGTGACAAATCATACCCAA
>NW_015505534.1:1539698-1554096 GCF_001515645.1 Sinocyclocheilus grahami | reverse complement strand
GACCAAAAATTATTCAGACCGAGTCTGGGAAAAAAAAAAAAATGAAGTTGAGGTTTGCATGAAGCTGGTTGACAGCATGCCCAGGAGACTACATGCTGTCATTAAGACTAAGTATTGATAGTTGTGTAAATACTGTCATACTAACAGCTGTCTAATTTTTGGCTGATTGTAATCCATTAGCCTACATACCTTTCTATCAAAGTTATCTGACATTATCAAGCTGAATTTGTTCTGACTCCGTTTAACTCTGAGTTCTTGTTATATTTTATTACCATTTTCTAAACTATAGTGAATAAACTGTGATAATGTGAGAAATGTTGAAGGTGTCTGAATAAATTTTGGCTTGACTGTATCTATTTGATAAAGTTAACTAACTAACATTATACATACTCTTTTGGTTTCTGTACCCAATATTTAAAAAATTTACAAATGCAATAAAAATATTGGTATCGGTACTCGGTATCGGCAAGTACCAAAAATAAAAGTATCGGTATCAGGCGAGTACTGGAAAAAGTGGTATCGGTGCATCCCTAATAAGAAGTAATTTGATTCCCAACCCTCCTACTAAATAGTTTCATTCTTGCATGCAAAAAGACCTGTATGGTTACTATGGGCCTACGTAAAATATTTTTTGCAACAACAAGGTTTATCATTTGTAATTTTTTTCCGATAATGTTGATAATCGTCTGTTACCTGACTGTTGACATCAACATCGCGATACTTACGAGACATTGTCGATATACAATAATATCGTCATATTTCCCAGCCCTAGCTGATACTCTCCAAAATGGCGCTACAGGGTGATGCGGAGGAGACGAACTGTTGAAGAAAGTCGTTTTTTTATTTTCTTTTGCGCACAAAAAGTATTCTCATAGCTTCGTAAAATGACGATTGAACCCCTGATGTCACATGGATTATTTTACAGATCTCCTTGCTACGCCTCTGGACTTGGGAACATTTCAGTTGTATTGCAATCTATGCAGAGTCAGAGAGCTCTCTGATTTCATCAAAAATATCTTAATTTGTGTTCCGAAGATGACCGAAGGTCTTACGGGTTTGAAAAGACACGAGGGTGAGTAATTAATGACAGAATTTTCATTTTTGGGTGAACTAACCCTTTAAAGTGGTGAAGTTGTTAGGCTGGGATGGAGGGGAGGATGAGGACAAGAAAAGTCATGGAAAGATAGGTGGGGGGTGGAGAGACCTACCCTGGACTCGCTGCAACTTAGTTCGGCCAAATGCCATGGGCAGGTTTAGAGGAATGTAGTGCTCATGGTTGCAAACCGTCATAAGGAAATCAAATTTCATCTCTGTAAGCACCTGTAAACATACATTCATGTTTTAATTCACGTCCGAGTTCAGCAACAAAGACATCAACTCTTGTTATTAAGGAACAGTTACAGTAATTACAAATTAGGAAGTATAATATCAAAACTGTTACTGCCGATAACCAATAAATGACCAATATCAAACGCCCATAATATAATATTTTGTTTAATTGTAATGTATTATGTATTTATTTCAAATTCTACAAGTGAATTTAGACATTACAACATTGCAATGTACAGCAAGAATTACATTTAACAGTTTTTAAATATGTAATTTATCTAAAGGTCAGCTAAAGTAATCTAAATTTAATCACAGGTGGAAATAAGCATGCACAATTAAATATCCAATATAAAGTTATACTGACAAAAAATAAATTAAAAAAATCTAATTATATCTATCTATTTATATCGTGCATGCCTGACATTTTTGTGATTATAAACCATATTTTTTACAGTGCATAGTGAAAATACATATTTTGCGCCCTTTCAAAGCTTGTGTTTTCCAAGCTTTGCAGTCTAGACAGGCTGTGGCACATTGAATTTGCAAGTCAAAATGAGTCATACATGATCTTATGATATGACAATCCACAATAAAACTCTGTGATATCAACAGCACAGAAGATGAGAACAGAGAAGCTATTCCGCAAAAACCTACAAGTCACACCCATTATCTGGATGTCTGTTATGAAAGACCTCAGAGAGAAGACAATCTCTGAAGAATCAAAACCTAAAAGAGGTTAGGTTATTTTAGAAAATTAAAAACCCTCAAAGCATTGTTATACTGTACCTGTCAAAGCAAACAGGCCACTTCTCAAAGTATTTCAGAGATTAAATATGTTAAATATTGTTAAAATGATTTCAAATTTGACATGGATTTAGTATGAGATTATTATGTGTGAACAAAAGTAAAGTCATTGTATTTTACAGCAGAATTTCATTATCATCTAAAACTCTCTAATGTTAGGCCACCGGGTTGAAAAAAGAAAAATTATACCAATTAATATTAATAACCCACTGAATAAATGTAAGTTGTATTGCTTTGAGCATGTAATGCAGTTGAACTCTGTTGCCTACCTTTGGATCTTTCAGGCTGAAGCCACACATGTAATCATTTATCAAGCTGAAAGCAAATCCTCGGTTCATGAACGTAAGGCAGCGCTGTGCAGGAGGAGAGTTTCAATCAGAACAATGTAATGCCACACAATGAGTTTATGTGAAAAATTAAAAAACAATAATGAGGAGTGAAGTGCAATTAAACTTTAGACATACTATATATGAACAATCAAATTTGTTTGACAGTGAGGAGAATGAGGAGCAGGTTTAAGTTTGCTTCAAAGTCTTCAATATTGGCCAGACATTTAGTCGAATCAAGCAGATCCAGTAGTGACTGCTGGTACCAGAAAAACTACAAAAACATTTACATCATAACACACTCTTCTGGTGACCAAGCCCAAATGCTGAAACATTTCAAATAATAGCCATTATTAGATGAAACAGATAAAATCCCTAATCGTGGATTATCGCTCCAGGAGATGTGAAGGAGAAAAAAAATGAATCATCAACCTCATTTTCTCTATTCTACAAAATTTTATCTCTTCAGTTTAATTATTATAGTGAATGGCATTTGAAAGGTTAAAGATTAAAGTACAACTGCAGAATATCAAACGCGCTTGTGCTACTTACGAGACATTGTCGATATACAATAATATCGTCATATTGCCCAGCCCTAGCTGATACTCTCCAAAATGGCGCTACAGGGTGATGCGGAGGAGACGAACTGTTGAAGAAAGTCGTTTTTTTATTTTCTTTTGCACACAAAAAGTATTCTCATAGCTTCGTAAAATGACGGTTGAACCCCTGATGTCACATGGATTATTTTACAGATCTCCTTGCTACGCCTCTGGACTTGGGAACATTTCAGTTGTATTGCAATCTATGCAGAGTCAGAGAGCTCTCTGATTTCATCAAAAATATCTTAATTTGTGTTCCGAAGATGAACGAAGGTCTTACGGGTTTGAAAAGACACGAGGGTGAGTAATTAATGACAGAATTTTCATTTTTGGGTGAACTAACCCTTTAAAGTGGTGAAGTTGTTAGGCTGGGATGGAGGGGAGGATGAGGACAAGAAAAGTCATGGAAAGATAGGTGGGGGGTGGAGAGACCTACCCTGGACTCGCTGCAACTTAGTTCGGCCAAATGCCATGGGCAGGTTTAGAGGAATGTAGTGCTCATGGTTGCAAACCGTCATAAGGAAATCAAATTTCATCTCTGTAAGCACCTGTAAACATACATTCATGTTTTAATTCACGTCCGAGTTCAGCAACAAAGACATCAACTCTTGTTATTAAGGAACAGTTACAGTAATTACAAATTAGGAAGTATAATATCAAAACTGTTACTGCCGATAACCAATAAATGACCAATATCAAACGCCCATAATATAATATTTTGTTTAATTGTAATGTATTATGTATTTATTTCAAATTCTACAAGTGAATTTAGACATTACAACATTGCAATGTACAGCAAGAATTACATTTAACAGTTTTTAAATATGTAATTTATCTAAAGGTCAGCTAAAGTAATCTAAATTTAATCACAGGTGGAAATAAGCATGCACAATTAAATATCCAATATAAAGTTATACTGACAAAAAATAAATTAAAAAAATCTAATTATATCTATCTATTTATATCGTGCATGCCTGACATTTTTGTGATTATAAACCATATTTTTTACAGTGCATAGTGAAAATACATATTTTGCGCCCTTTCAAAGCTTGTGTTTTCCAAGCTTTGCAGTCTAGACAGGCTGTGGCACATTGAATTTGCAAGTCAAAATGAGTCATACATGATCTTATGATATGACAATCCACAATAAAACTCTGTGATATCAACAGCACAGAAGATGAGAACAGAGAAGCTATTCCGCAAAAACCTACAAGTCACACCCATTATCTGGATGTCTGTTATGAAAGACCTCAGAGAGAAGACAATCTCTGAAGAATCAAAACCTAAAAGAGGTTAGGTTATTTTAGAAAATTAAAAACCCTCAAAGCATTGTTATACTGTACCTGTCAAAGCAAACAGGCCACTTCTCAAAGTATTTCAGAGATTAAATATGTTAAATATTGTTAAAATGATTTCAAATTTGACATGGATTTAGTATGAGATTATTATGTGTGAACAAAAGTAAAGTCATTGTATTTTACAGCAGAATTTCATTATCATCTAAAACTCTCTAATGTTAGGCCACCGGGTTGAAAAAAGAAAAATTATACCAATTAATATTAATAACCCACTGAATAAATGTAAGTTGTATTGCTTTGAGCATGTAATGCAGTTGAACTCTGTTGCCTACCTTTGGATCTTTCAGGCTGAAGCCACACATGTAATCATTTATCAAGCTGAAAGCAAATCCTCGGTTCATGAACGTAAGGCAGCGCTGTGCAGGAGGAGAGTTTCAATCAGAACAATGTAATGCCACACAATGAGTTTATGTGAAAAATTAAAAAACAATAATGAGGAGTGAAGTGCAATTAAACTTTAGACATACTATATATGAACAATCAAATTTGTTTGACAGTGAGGAGAATGAGGAGCAGGTTTAAGTTTGCTTCAAAGTCTTCAATATTGGCCAGACATTTAGTCGAATCAAGCAGATCCAGTAGTGACTGCTGGTACCAGAAAAACTACAAAAACATTTACATCATAACACACTCTTCTGGTGACCAAGCCCAAATGCTGAAACATTTCAAATAATAGCCATTATTAGATGAAACAGATAAAATCCCTAATCGTGGATTATCGCTCCAGGAGATGTGAAGGAGAAAAAAAATGAATCATCAACCTCATTTTCTCTATTCTACAAAATTTTATCTCTTCAGTTTAATTATTATAGTGAATGGCATTTGAAAGGTTAAAGATTAAAGTACAACTGCAGAATATCAAACGCGCTTGTGCAACATGTGTGCAATTTTTAAAGAACATGTAGACAATGCAATTCAAACAACTAAACTGAAAAATAACATTGAAATGACAAAAATAATAAGATACAAGAAAAATTCTGCTGCTTCGTCACGGCTAGAAAAATATTACATTTGCTGTACTTTATGCAACTAATATACATATTCAGATAACCTTTCACAAGTTTGAGGTCAGTGAGATTTTTTAAATGTCAACTTATTTGATCAAAACTGCAGAAAAATTGTGATATTGTTATTAGAAAACAGTTACTTTAAATTGTATTTATTCCTGTGATAATAAAGCTGAATTTTCAGCATCATTACTCCAGCCTTCAGCGTCACATGATCCTTCAGAAATCATTCTGATATGCTTATCTGCTGCTTTAGAAATGTTTTTTATTATTATTATCAGTGTTAAAAACACTTCCGCTACTTACTATTTTTGTGGAAACGGTGATATATTTTTCACAGGATTCTTTGATAAACAAAGTACAAAAAATACTGCAATTATTTAAAAAAAAATACTAATATTTTGTAACATTATAAATGTCTTGACCGTCGTTTTTAATCAATTTAATACAACCTTGCTAAATAAAAACATTAATTTCTTATTAATAAAATAGAAGTATTTTATTTTAAACTTTTGTCATTAAAACTTTAAGGAAGCACTTAGAGAGCACTAAGTTAGGTCACATGATCCTTCAGAAATCATTCTAATATGCTGATTTGTGCTCAAGACACATTTCTTATTGTTATCAATGTTGAAAACTGTTGTGCTGTAAAGAGTTAGGCCTGATCTTATTAAAATACCACAGCTCTAGGCCTCACCTTGATGAAGCAGGCCAGGCTAACGTTGACACAGCGGGCCTCCTCTGGGATCTCCACATAGCGTATGGTGATGTGAGGCATGATTGACAACAGCAGGGACTGCAGCGCTTGGTGGAACGATTCTGGAAACCTCTGCGCTCGAGGCATCTGCAGAAAATGTACAGTAGGTGGTTTCACATTATTAACTATCATATAGCAATGCTATGAATGCTACATTGTTGGAAATGGTCATTTGTAAGGAATGTAGGATTTTATCTGATTTCATTTCAGATATTCTAACCACACGGAAGTCCAATTTTAACAACTGAGAAAAGTTTTTGTGTGTGTGTGTGTGTGTGTGTGTGTCATGCAATACTGTATGCTGAAGGCATGTTTGCTTTACACACCAGCCTTTAAATGACATACATGTGTCACAGATTCAGGCATATCAAATAGGTCTGAACATGTTTGGAACTGACTGACAGAAAGTTCCAAAACTGTTAAAAACACATCGTACATGCAAAAGGCAACTCTGTGTCAACAGTACAGTACAGCGCAGCTTTGTTTATGAGTTTAAAGGGTGTGTTTCTTCCCAGATACCTTGATCATGCACACTTTTGAAGAACGAGGAAGTTAACCGCATTCTATGTACAAAAGCCAAAAGTGGAAATCAACATCATGCTCGGCAGCCCAGGATTATTTACATCCAGCTATGTTTTACTGAAGATGATAACTAAGAAAAGGAAGTGGAAAGGAAAGCCCTATACATTCCTCTTTGATAACAAATGGCTGTTAACTGATTTTGAAGTTTCTTTGAAATTACTTTAAAGTGTAAAACATGGAAATGGATTATACTAACTTTCATTCTGTTGCCGTCCTGGAGGTATTGTGCCATTGACTTGGCCATGGTCTCAAAGAAGAACCATGAATACTGTAATACAAGATAGAAAGAAACAGGATTTAATAACCATAATAACACAGATGAACGTCATAAATGTGTACATACACATTACCATTCAAAACACTGAGGTCAGTAAAAGCAGAAATATTGTGAAATGTTATTAAAATGTAAAATTTCTAACGTATTTAAATGAACCTTTTTTATTTTAGTTAAAATATTCAATTTTAATATATTTTCAAATGTCATTTATTCCTGTGATGCCAAAGCCGAACTTTCATCAGCCAGTCTTCAGTGTCACATGATCCTTATTTCTAATATGCTTACTCTGTGCTCTCTTTATTATCAATCATACATTTTTTTAGGATTCTTTGATGAATAGAAAATTCAAAAGAACAGCATTTATTTGAATTAGAATTATTTTGTAACATTATAAATGTCTTTACTGTCACTTGTGATTCATTTAATGCATCTTTGCTTGCTAAATAAAAGCATCAATGTCTTAAAAAAAACTAAAACTTACTGATCCCAACATTTTCAACAGTAATGTAACATGAAATCTAAAATGATACTATAATATTAATGTATACCATTTCATATCACAGGAATGTGAACGTGTGCCACTATATATGAATTTTAAATATACATATAAATGTACAATATACCACAACATAATCACAAAAGTAAAACAAAGTGAAAGTGAACTGTCTTGCTGAAACAATGGACTTATTATTCTACCACACTATGACACGATCTCTGACACCAGCCAAAGTCAAACCAGTATTCTGGTATCTAATTATGTAAAAGCAAGTTCCCACAAAACTAGTTCTAAGAAAGCTTTGAGAACTGAATTCCAAGAAAATGTGTCCTTGGACATGGTTATGTAAAGACTTTAAGGAGACGCAAAGTCTATATGAAACAAGGTGGTTACAGTGAATTAAATACACTGAGAAAGTTCCAGTGGTACAGTCATATTATTTGTGTGTGAATGGTCATGTAGCGATACTTGTTTTTGAACAACCCACCAATTACTCATAACTGACTTGAACAATAAACCCCAATTCTGAAGTAAATCAAAAAGGTAGAAAACAAACACAACGGTGCCATCTTCTGTGCAAAAAGAGTAGCTCATATTCACCATAACCGAAAAGTTTTGTCACCTTGAGGAGTTTGTTGCAGGTGTTGAAGTCTGCAGTTTGTTTGAGGATGACAGTCACTGCTGTAGCCAAAACTTCATGCGTCGACACAGAGTTTTCTGAAGTTGCGTTGTTGATCCGAAACACGTACTGCAAAATAAAATACCGGTTTTATTTACATTTGTTAAAAAGAAAAGCCAGCAAAGCTCTTCTTGCTAACCAAAGTTATTGTGATATCACTGTCACATTAAAAATACAAATCAATATTTTTGTGACCAAATTAATAAAAATAACTGGTAACATTTTATAAGTATGCACTAAAAAAGCACTTACAAATCATTAACAAATGATTGGTTCATAGTTTATTTGTGGTTTATATATTGTAGTCTCTATATTTTTTATATATTAATAGGCTATAAATAAATAGTGAGTTCTTCATTCATTGTGTAGTTAAACAATAATAAGATTTGTGTTAATTAACTCATAGTAAAGGCAGAGATGCAAACAGGTAAGTGGAAAAAGGTGAGAACATTGCACGGATCGGGGGCATGCTCCACACAGAATTTCTTTTAAAGATAATTGCTTTACATGCTCATTTGTAGTTACTTTAAGGTTTTTTTTTTAATATATATATATTTTATTACCTTAAATGTCCAAAACAAATTTTTCCAAAAAAAAACAAAAAATATTTTTTAACATCTTGTTGCAACATTTTACCAAAATCAAGACTGAATATATTTGGTCAAAATCCCATGCTATAAAAGACAATATTGGCTGATTAGACGGCAATGCTGACCTAAAATACAAAATGTTTGCCCTCTCTCTTCACCATTGCCACATCTCAGATCTCAAATACATAAAATATTACCCTTTTTAGGCATAGTTTTTGAAGTAAAGAGTAGAGAAAATACTATACAAAACTTATTATAACAACCAAGGGCTAGTTGCATAAACTTAGCCAACGTGTTAAGACTGTGTCTTAAGAACTTGACCAACTAGCAGTTGCCAAGGGGTAATCATTAATCAGTCTTACTTTTCCAATACAAATAAGACAAATCTACCTTTCCATAACTGAATTAAAAAAGTTATGACCAGTAAAAAATGAGATGACTAACTTTTTAAGACTAGTCTAAACAGTTTATGCAATTATGCAACCGGCATAATTATTTACCCTTGTAAGACCCCTCTTGCAAGAACCCCCCCACCCCCGCCCCCAAGCAAATCTCATACATGACCTATTTTGATCTCAAAAAAGTGAGTTGTCACTGAAAGGTGAGGAGTTTGTATTTATGAAAGGAATTGTAAATTGGTTATTAGACTAATAATTAATTATATTATAATAGTTTGCAAATGATTAGTAAGTACTTAATTAGTTTGTACTTACAAAGAGTTACCAAATAACTTTTTTCTTTTTTATTATTCTTATTTCTTATATTATTATTCTTTTAAACTAAAATTGCTTTTGCAGCTGGCTCTTAATATGGTCGAATGTGATCCAATCAACAAATACATGGCAATGCCAGGTTTAACAGAAAGCCTAAATGTTGTACCTTCAGAAACATGCGTAGGTAATGTTCCAGACCCTCCTCATGACACTGAGACACTATGTGAATGATTACCCTGAGACAAACAGAGGCACATCAGTAATAGAGCAATACTATACGCTTTAAATCACATAAAAAAAAGATAATATAATATTCATAGGCCAGTCTGCATACAAAACAGTAATACTTTCCGAGAAGACAAATAAAGTGGTAAATCACCGTGTGGAGTTGACAGCAATATCTTGACTCTCTTTGCTTGCCATAGTGAGGACTTCAAAGAGCTGAACGAGCACCGTAGGCAGGAACTTGATGATGACCTGAGTCTCTACTGCATGTAGGCACTTGGAAATGAGACAGGAATATGAAAGAGGTCATGTGACACTGTAGTCTGGAGTGATGGCTGCTGAAAATTCAGATTTGCCATCAGAGGAATAAAAAACATTTATTCAAATAGAAAACAGTCATTTTAAAACATAAGAATATTTCACAATATTACTGTTTTTTTTTACTGTATTTTTCATCAAACATATCCAACCTGGGTGAGAGTAAGATGCTTCTTTCAAAAATATGAAAATTTGTTTTAACAGTAAAGTACATGCTCATTTCCAAAATGTGCTCCAAAGAAAAGCTTTGAAAAGATTCAACATTATTAAAATATGTCCACCCTGTTATGAAAAAAATGTTAAAAGGCACATCACACTATGTATTTTTGAAAACATAACATGGTGTAATATTGTTAAACGTAAATAAAATGAGGATATCCACATTTTCCTTTGATCACATGTAATTCTCACCTTTAGGTACTTGACGAGTTCAGCAGGATTGCCCTGTGACGCTGACTTCATCAGCTGGCAATACTGGAAGAAATTGTGGAGGTGCAAATCCTAGATGGACGAGGGTTACTAGATTTAATGCTTTTGTTTTACAAAACATGTCATTACTCTCTGTTCGGTACAATGGAATTTGGCTGAACTATCCTTAGATCAGATCAACATACCTGAGCGTAAATTGTTGATGCTACATATGCTCGCACTTTAAATAATGGTTTGGCATTCTCCACCCATTTGATATATGGAAAACACTGCAAAAAAACAGTGAATGAATCAGTGAATCAATCCCACCAGCCTAACCCAACCAATCAACAACCCAACCAACAAACAATGAATTTTCAGTGTTGTAAGTAAGATTTCACCTTCTCTGAGTCTTGGCTTTTGTCATAGATGTAACCAGCTGGTAGATTAGCAGACACAGGAAGTTGTAGCTCTGAGGACTGTATTCTGCCATCCTTCAATAAAGGAGCCCAGGAGTAACCCACTGTAGAGAACAAGAGTTAAAAGTATATTCCTTACACACACACACACACACACACACACACACACACACACACACACACACACACACACACACAAACTGTATTCTGCCATCCTTCAATAAAGGAGCCCAGGAGTAACCCACTGTAGAGAACAAGAGATAAAAGTATATACCTTACACACACACACACACACACACACACACACACACACACACACACAAAACCATTCGATCGTATGCAGTCAGTAAGATTTTTGAAAGAAGTCTCTTATGCACACATAGGCATTTATTAAGAATATTGTGAAAACTTCAAAGTATAGTGTATACAACACACAAGCACACACTCACCCAGTGTTTCCACTCCATCCCGTTTCTTGGTGGTGGTTTTGTTGCCAAGCTCACAGCTTATGTGGTAGAAAGTAAAGAGAACATGATGCTTCTCATGGACATGAACAGGAAGCTCGATTTTAATCTGTGACAGAAATGAAAATATTTGAACATTAGTGAAATCTTTACCAGTTTCTTGTATAGAAAGCTTTGTGTTTTTATAAGTTTTTTTAAGGTCCTTTAAGGTTCACCAGCTGATGGCATCATTAGACTCGGTCCAGCAAATCATCAAATAGATGCAGGCTATGTCTGTGCGCACTGTCTATGTTGATGTCTTGTGACTCATTCATCTATTGAACACACAATTTGTCCTTAATATGTTGGCCCTGAGGGTCCGGTGAAGCCTAACAGGATGCGTCTCTGGAATGATTCAGCTATTCATATCCTTGACGTGCTTTGTGCGGTTTACACCTCAGTCTGATCAAATGTTAATAAAGTAAATGTAATAGTTTTAGATCTCAATAATAACATAGGGTTGTGTTCATATTTTGTGAACCGTTTATGTCTTCAGACATACAAATTACATGTTTTTAAGAATAATGATGGTTTAACAATAATATTAATGTGTTTTACTAATTAAAAATTATAATAATATGATGTGTTGTCACCGCTTGATAGATTTATACAGATTATTAAAGGTGAGATATTGTACTGCTGTGCAGTTATTCAAAAAAATAACACTTCATGATAATATACGAATCTCACCTCATCATAAAACTCTGGACACTGATTGTGATGCAAAACTGCAGCAAAAGCACTGGTGGTGAAAAGTGGATCCCCTGGCTTGCCATAGATGCACTAAAAGCAAACAGTGGTTCATCAATTACACATTAAATGTCACTAAATATTAAATATTAAAGACCTGGTGCCACACCCAGAATAATTATATAGTCACCTTCAACGGGGCGGCTCCTTCATCATCAGAATCCTTGAACTGAACACAAATTGCAATGTTTCGAGCCTGGAAGAAAAAACAGACACTGTTTCAGACTGCATTACATACATTAGGAAATTTTTTTCTATATATACATATGGATGGATGGATGAGTGGATGGGTAGGTGGGTGGATGGATGGGTAGGTGGGTGGATGGATGGGTGGATGCGCATTTTGAAATATCGCATCAGAAACGAGTGATGGAATGTCAAATTTCAGATAAAAAATCCCTAAATTCGCAAATACATTTTTATACTCGCTTGAGGTGGTTTTTGACTTGTGCGAAAAAGGGTTAATGCAAATAATGGGAGATGGAATAAATTCCTCCATGCGCATAAAAAAGTCATGTGACTTTGCGCTATGGGACAGCATAACCTGAGTAACCAGCAGACCGATCTTGATGCACAGCATCTGAAATGTCATTATGGTCATTCTGAAATGCCTTTTAGAAAAATATTTCTGTATAATTGCCTCCCAGAACTGTCTTACACGAATGCGTTCCCAAACAGCAGGCATCCACCTCTGAAAGCAATGACCACATTTATTGTGCCTGCTCACTCTGATTTTACATATAAAAATTATTTTCAGTGGCTTCTCCTACTTTTCTTAGTGATAATTAGTGTCAGTTTATCAGGAAGTGATGGTTTTGTTCTCTTTGACTCGTTGGATGGAAACGGTGCTTAGTCGCAAATGTTTTATGCGATATTCCAATTTTGCACATTTAACTTTAACCTGCAACTTTAAATGGAGAGGATTTTCTTTTTTCCAAAAATGCCAGTTGATGTTAAAGCATTGGAGGAGGATGCCAAGTGGAAGACGCCATTCACATTGGACTAAAACCTACTGACTTTGCTCACACTGCAAGATTTTTGAAAATGCATCCTAGACACTGCAGACAGCTTGTTGATGTTATGCAACTCTCTATTCTAGTAGAAAGACGTCGTGACTAAGAACAGATTTTACAGTTCTCTTGAAGCATGCGTTTGTTATTGAGCACCAGACCTTGCTGATGTCGGCGGTCTTAATGTAGGGCTCAGCGCAATGGGTGATGCCGTTCTGTAAAACTTTTTCCACCCGGGCCAGCAGGAAGATGTCTGTGTGGGGGTTGGTAACGGAGAAACTACCCTGAAAAACACAAAGGACACACTGTGGTTATACGAATGATTAGAAGTGAAAAGGAAAACGTTTTGCTATAGGAGCTAAACGGTTGGTGAGCTTAAGAGACTCAAAAATATAATCTAGGATTTTTTTTTATCCTCATGTTTGTGGTCTCTCACATTTTGAAGATCTTATAAGATTTTCAAAATCGTTTAGTGTGTACCCAGCATTAATAGACTTTTCACTCATTTCCTCCATGTCTGCAGCTATCTTTCACTAGTTGCATTCACTCGTTTCCCACAGTCATCTTGAATGTTGAATTTTCAATACAACTGAAATATCTGAGAGAACTTCACATAAGCTAACTTCATAAATTGATGTTGATTTTCCTAAAATGTGTGTGTTGTTTTTTTTTTTACTCCCATTATATTGACTAGCGTTCCCTTAGGTTGGGCACTTGGAACTTTGTTTATGTTAATATGATTTTCTTCCTGTTAATGCAGTAATGCATCATGAAGTCAGAGTTATTTGATTTCAAGGGAAGAAAAGTAATAAATAGGTTGCTTTTAGAAAGTGACCTATCTTCTAATTAAAGCATTAGTGTATTTTTTTGTGTGTGTGTTTATTAATTAACTTTTTCAAATTTAATTTTTCATAATTACCTTGAGATGCTTTTAATTGGGTTTATATAATCCTTAAATAGTGTGGTAATATGCTAAAGTCTTTATTTAGCATCAGAGAATAAAATCATTTATTCTGCTCTCTGGGAGTCAGTGAGTAGCTATACGAAGTCATGAGTAAACCTAAATGAAAGGATCAAGTACCCCCTACAGTTCCTTTTTAGTTACTAGAACTCTCGTGTAAGTAAACTATACTAACTAGGCATTTATCAGTACAACATACTATTTCTATTTCACTTTACTTAGTGTTTTCAAGCCAATTGGTTTGCATGCTTTTTTTTTTTTTTTTTTTAAGTAAGCCCAACTAATTA
>NW_015505534.1:1531144-1539676 GCF_001515645.1 Sinocyclocheilus grahami | reverse complement strand
TTTTCTTTTTTTTGTGTTTTTAAACCCAATTGGTTTGCAGTCTTTTTTTTTTTTTTTTTTTAAGTAAGCCCAACTAATTAAATTTTACAGTGTACCATTTCATCATCAAAAGAAATCTAAATCATAAACTAAACTGCAATACATTGTTCAAGCCATTGTACTAGTTGTAGTGTCTGTTTGTCTCTCAAACACGTCCAGCCATCTCTACTTCATGTCAGTTCCAGTAAAGCCATGTCATGTTTCCCAGGCTGCCAGCAGAGACTTGAGACCGTCATGGCACTGGCTTTGATTTAGTTCATAGAGTTAGTGCTATGAAACAGAGCTGTGTTAAACCTAAAGCCGTCTCTGCCCTGGCAACATGCCTTGTACAGAACAGCAAGTTCAAACACACAGATAAGTAAGCCTTGAGAAGATTAGTTAAATACAACAATCCATGATTTAAAATTGGAAAACTTCAATACCAGAGATAAAAAGATGCATTTATTTAGCAGAGCTCTCCGTATCATCCTGCATTATAAGGCATCAGGCCTGCAAAAGGTGACAGATAAATAATGAAGCAAAAACGTGTCTTCAGTTGCATTAAACGTAGTGCTAATGAGGCGTGAACGTTCACTTGCACATGATTGTACATGTGGCTGTTATTGCAAAATGGTCACAGGCTTTCAACAGAAGGCAGAAATACAATGACAAGTGAAAATGACGCAAGTCAGCCGAACAATAACTATATTCAGCCACCTGCAGCCCTGCAAACTGCATGAATGTGCAAAATTCTGAAACCACATTGACTTCCCCATCAGAAGCACAGCAGAAGCATCCTTCTTATTCAGCAGTGCTGGACAATGCTTACTTGGGAGGGTTGCCAGTCATTTGCAGAAATATTCAGCAATGTGCAGATTTTAAAAGGTGACCAGGATAAATCTGTCACACACTAAAGAACAGAAAGCTCTCTCTTGATTAGCTTAGGATTTTTCACCTGGTGGACCATAAAACAGGCAAAAAAATCCCATTTACTTCCTTTAAGGAAAGGAGCCACTTCTAGTGACCAATGGTGGCAGTGCTATTTTAGTATGCTTGAGATACTATTATAGCTTTAATTAATATTTCATTTTTTTTATTACATTTTCTCTTTTTATTCTAGTTTGTAATGTTGTATGTTTTGGTTTTAGTTAACTATAATAACCCTGCTCGGAAATGGATTCTCCTGATTATTATATTTTTATTATAAAAGTCTTTCTATAAGATAATTTCATCACTATTGTGACACTATTGGAAGAACAGCATTTTCTTTCAGCAAAGACTTTTATTAATTGATTTCAGAGACTATAACACCTCTAGAAAGTAGAAATTGTAACCGTTTCAGTATGATGAGCTTTTACCTGAGTGGGGAAGCGTATAAGAGACTCCGCGACCCTCTGGAGAACTGGCAGACCGTGCCCGTTTACCCTGACTGTTTCATATCCATATCCTCCTTCTGGTTCTGTTGGTGTCCCCGGAGAAGCTTCTTGAAGCATTTCCCTCACGCAGGGTGGATTGAGGTCAACATGAAAGTCTGCAGAGATCTTGCAACCTTTGGACAGATCAAACAACGCTAGGCTGATGAAGAACGGCTCTACCTAAGGAGAAAACAAAAAGTGTGGAATGAATGAGGCTGATGAGTTATTACACCGTATTTGACATCTTTACTCTTGTCATTTTGATTTAAGCAAGCAATCTGCCCGAGCATGCTGTGAGGATCATATAGTTTGTTATTGATAAAGATTATATAATTTAATGACAGCAAATCAGATTCAAGCAAAAGATGTATTTATGTAATCACACCTCTGTATGTAATTTTACTCCATTCACATCAGTCACTTTAGATAATTTAACAAAGTGTGGGAAAGTCAATGTGTTCTGAGGAAGCAGCAGCTTTCCAAACCCTGCTGATGAGCGCCAGCATTCCTTCCCTGGAGCCATTGAAAATGCTTCACTGAGCATAACCATATTCATCACTATCCTCTGTCCTCATGCCAACAATCTCTAATTCATCTCTCATTAGAGGAGCTCTATGATATTCAACTATAATGACCTATAACTGCTGTTCTCTGACAGTCTAAGCTAGAGAATAGCTCAAATAATTGACATTTATTATTTAACCTGGGGCCTAAAAAAGGGAATTCAGGGTTTTCATGTGATTAGTGTTTGTAGCTTAAAAACATATGGTTTTAAAAATACATACTTTACATTTATATTTAGCAGACACTTTTATCGACTTACAAATGAGGACAATAGTAGCAATCAAACCAACAAAAGAGCAATAACATATAAGTGCTGTGACGAGTCCCAGTTAGTCTAATGCAGTACGTGTAACAAGTTTTTTTTTTATAATAAACAAAAAGAAAACATGCAGATATAGAGATTAGAGAACTCTAGTGTTAGAGGGTCAGTTACTTTTCTTTTTTTATCACATATCCAGGGCATTAGGACTAGGAAAAGGCAGGACTATACTATAGCTAAAAATATATTTTTAATTTACAAATCAATTTTTAGGTTTTGAACTACAGTGTGTTTGTCTTTAACACTGATATTTTAAAATGTTAAAAAAGGTTATATTTCAAATTTAGATTATAATTTGTTTGTTTTTTTTTGTATGTACACCAGTATACATAAATATGCATTTAAATGAGCAGTTCAGCAATTTTTATTATTATTATTATTATTATTATTACTACTACTATTTTATTATTTAATTGACTATAGCAAACCATATTTTCAACTTTGCATATTTAACAAATAAAAATAATAATTATTATTGTTGTTATTCTTTATTCATCTTTTAATATAAAGAGTTTTACTCTAATAGGTTGAAAATAAATACTTTTTTTTTCTTTTTTAAATCAGATACATGCAAATGATGATTTAAAATAATATGCTTACTATTCTTCTTTCTATAACTGTGATGTCAGACATATTTAAAAACCAAGAGGAGGAAGTTGTCATGGCCAAAGCCACAAACTCAAGTACAGGATATCCTTTTTAAGATATACCAGGACTCTTTCTATATATGAAGAAATTCACAAAAACAACTTACATCTACAGAGGACAAATATGAATGGCGTAGTCCCACCAGGGTAACAGAGCCCAATGGTATAATTATGATTGTGCTTAGAAAACAATAGGGATATACTGCATTGGCCAATATCGATCATGATTTTTCATAGACTAAACATTCTCATGTGTCTAAGATCAACATTACAGTAGCATTGGTAGCATCACAAAACAGGACCAACAGGATCAAGAAAAAGTGACACTGGCAAACAAGATGAAACTCATAGATTAGGGCTTACTCACATTGGTTAAGATGGCATCATTCTTCTCACTGACACATCCTTGAAGGCTAAAGGACAAGTCGTGACAGCTAACCATGATTCTTCGTCCAAATCGCTCTTCAAATGGCTTCACGTCAGGCTCGATGCCTGAAAAATCCAATCTCTGAAGAGGAATAGAGAGATATCATTCATTCATTTTCACACAGGCAAAGAAAGACTGTCTTTCTAATAGCTGTACATTGGACATAATGGGACTAACCTGCGTCTCAGGATCCAGGGTGAAGATCTTCTGTCGACCTTCATTCCTGCTCATTTTATTCAGCTGGTCGGTTTCTCTGGCATACTGGAGATAACAGGACAAAATACTGTTTGCATTTTTAAAAACATATAAATAAACAATAACAAAATTCACCAAAATGTGATATAGAGAAAAGAGCACAGTGCTTAAATAATAGTTCACTCAAAATTGAAAGCTACCCAAGATATAAATGCATTTGTTTCTTCATCGGAACAGATTTGGATAAATTTAGCATTACATAACTTGCTTTCCAATGGATCCTCTGGAGTGAATGGGTGCCGTCAGAATGAGAGTCCAAACAGCTGATAAAAAACATTACTATAATTCACAAGTAACCCACATGACTCCAGTCCATCAATTAATGTCTTGTGAAGTGAAAAGCTGCGTGTCTGTTTTTAACTTCAAACCGTTGCTTCCAGCTAAAAATATGAGTACTGTATCCATAATACTGCCTTCTCCAGAAAAAAATGTAATCTAATCTGAATCATGAGAGAAATATGTATAGATCAAGCACTGTTTACAAGTGAAAATGGTCCAAAACTGTTCTGGAAAACCGGGGATGGAACTGGAGGAAGCGTTATTACAGATTATGGACTCATATTTTGGCCAGAAGCGACAGTTTAAAGTTAAAGCACCTTAATGATGGACTTGTTTCTTAACATGCAGCTTTTAACTTCACAAGACATTAATTGATGTACTGGAGTTGTGTGGATTACTTGTGGATTATTGTGATGTTTTTATCAGCTGTTTGGACTCTCATTCTGACGGCACCCATTCACTTGATCCATTGATGAATAAATACATTTCTGTTCCAATGAATAAACAAACTCATCTACATCTTGGATGGACCTGAGGGTGATTACATTTTTAGCGAATCTTCATTTATGCGTTAATATACTTTGTCCCACAATTCATTGAAATCAATTCGACCTTCCATTTGTAGTACAATAAATAAACCAGAAGCAAAATCAACCGCAATTTTTAATATCTCTTTCTTGACTTTTTTCTTTTTAACTGACCCGTCATAATTTAAGATATTTAAGCAAATTAGTGGACTATAAATGCAAAATAATATTCATTTCTGTGACGCCACTGAATTAAACAATGCAACACGATGAGATCACGTGACAACAATAAAGCATGCTTCTGTTTTGTGTATTACAGCATATTATTTTTGAGTACTAAACAGTCAGCAGTATATACAGCACATTATGCAATAGACAATATTCCAGTATTCTGAACTCAGCCACTTAAAATGCACAAAGAAGTGTTCAAACCACTACAGATAGCATTGTAATTATTTTGTATCAAGTACCTTCATTAGCTCTGGATGAAGACTCCGGCCAAAGCTCTCCGCAATGTTCTCTGGTTTCCCCTGACTACTGCTGTCGTCATCTGTTTGGATGAGACGCTTGTTCATCAAAAGGCAAACTGATTAATTCTAACTGAAGATGCATGCATAACAGACAAAGCGTTTTATCATTATGTAGTGTGTGAATATGGGCTTATCTCCGACACCAAGCAGAACAATGAAAACAGTCTTTAGCCTCGGCTGACTGGTACTAAAAAGTAACAGACAAAATCTTATATTTGCTGATCAAGGTGTTGGATATATTTGAAAGTAAAATGAGTTTCTAAACTGCTCCACTGGAACAGAAAGCAGTACCATTAACTGTAATGTGTGTGTGTGTGTTTAATGGTGTCAAATCTGGGACACTAGGTGGAGCTTTCTGGGAAATCAGCTGGCCTCATTTATTCATGTAGCCACTAGAGAAGGTGGGTTGCTACAAGATTTATCTCCACACTGTGAGGTGGAAGATTTTTAAATGGCTGCTTGGTTCTTATACTGTCACTTTCCATAAAGAGGTTACACACTGGTCTGGTTTTATTCCATTATACAGATTTGAAAAACTATTATCTAACACAGGACACAAAATATCTGTCTCTCTCCTCTTGTTAAAATGGTGATTTTGGCCTAAATCCTGCAATTAAGATCAAATCAACAACGTATAATGTTAGTATAATCGGTTTAATCGATAATCAATTCACTGCATTACTGTTTTCAATTATTAGCTTATTTTAATGACAAAAAATATGTTAGCCCACATTTAATTCATGCAATCCTTTCAAATGCATTTTCTGAAGCACCTTTCGTTGCTGAAAAAGAAAAAAAACTTTAAAATATTACAGACTCTATTTTGTACACCATTCATGGAAAGTGCTTGGTATACTATCTAGACTTACAATAAACAAAACAAATGCCTTTCAACACAGATCTGAATTCTGTATATTAGTTATTCCAAAAACGAGAAGCTAGAGATTGAAAACATAATTTCATTTCCTCATGACCAGCACATGGAAGGTCTTAAAAACAAACGCCACTATTGACCAAAAAGGTTATACCACAGAAGCACAGGGAGTTGTTTATCAGTGTCTTTACTGAACAGGCCAAAAGTAGCATTCCCTTCACAGCTCCTCTATATAAATACAGCCTCCCGAACATTTCAGTAATCTTTCAACACGAGAATATTTACTCCAAGTCCAAACGACTGCCTCCTATAATAAAACAGCAGAAACTGTACTAATACTATTATTATTATTCAGCTGGCCTTATTTGAATACAGAGAAAACATCAAGTTCAATAGGTTTCAAAAAGGCCCCAATATAAAAACAATTTGGAAGAGGCAGAAAGGGAACTATGCATCTTTTCAGGAAGCAGCACATACCAAAATTTGCCTATGTTGCCAAAATGCTCGTCATTTGGTTAAGTGGGGGGATCGTTCGGATATTTTCATTAATAAGAGGGCGGTATTTGTTCCCAGAGGAATGGGAATCAGGGAGAACAGCCAATTAAAAACTGCTCATTGTTGGTATTTTGGGAGTGACATCATGTCTTCTTTGATGATGATGCAATAAGTTACATCATTAAAGTGATGATGGTGCTCACACAATTGAAATGCTTAAAAGGATAGTTCAAAACTCATGATGTTCCAAACCAGTAAAGTTTATTTTATAAAGAAAGTCTGAAGCATCTTCACATGTGTTAATGGGGGGTGTGTTATTTACCCAGAGACCCTTCAGAAGGTTCTGATCCGTTCCTCCTGTCATCCATCGCGCTCAGTAAGGTCTGTTTCAGCGTGTTTACCCACTCCTCCATCTCGGCCTCGCTGTCTGCCGCCAGATAGTGACTGTTACCTTCCTGCATCTTCAGCTCAAAGCCATTGCGCTTCATCTTAGGACACTGCAAGAAATGTGCTGCGTCAGTCGGTGGAGGAATTTAATGGTGACTTTAAGAGCTGTTTGTGGTTATAATAATAATGGGTGTTCGTCAAGGAAGATTCCTCTGGTTGTGATACAGAGCCTGAGGGCTGCTACGTGCTGTTGTAAAACTTCCTGAAAAACGTATCAAAGCAACTTCAGATATTTACATATTCAGATACTTCCAAGATGTAAAACAAAACATCACTTCATCATTTATAATGCTCATTTCTAGCAACAAAGAAAAGCTTTATAAGAGCATTTTACATACTTTCTGACTATTAAAATTAAACACTGTTCATCAAGCCCTGTAAACCTTTGTACATTTTGATCACATGACAGCCAAGCAAAAATGAAAAAGTTACATTATGTACCGGAACTACATCAATACAGGAGTCCAGATAGATGGAGCCTTTTGATTCTTTGTAGTTTTTCTCATCTTTGTATGAATTCAGTATGTAAGAACCATCGGGGAGCTGAGACAGGTAGAAATACCTCCTCTTGAACACCTGTGGAGGAAAAAAAAATTTCATTGACATTTTCATCCCTCATATTTATTTTGAAAATATCGTAAACAGAACGAGGATCTTTATGCTCACAAATGCTGCATTTATCTAATCAAGAATACAATAAAAACAGTACTAATGTGAAATAAGTACAATTTTAAAGAAAAACTATATTTTAAAATGTATTTTGGTCCTTTGATGGCAAAGCTGTATTTTCAGCATCATTACTCCAGTCTTCAGTGTCACATGATCCTTCAGAAATCATTCTAATATGCTGATTTGCTGCTCAAAAACATTTCTTTTTAATCCTAAATTCTTATTAATCTTAACTGTATACACATTTTTTTATAATTTAATATAATTAATATAGTTCACCCAAAAATGAGAATGTGATGTTTATCTGCTTACCCCCAGGGCATCCAAGATGTAGGTGACTTTGTTTCTTCAGTAGAACACATATGATGATTTTGAACTCAAACCGTTGCAGTCTGCCAGTCATATAATGGAGGTGAATGGGAATCACGGCTTCGAGAGTCAGAAAAACATACACAAACAAAACCAAATTAAACCCTGCGGCTCGTGACGATACATTGATGTGTAAATACACGAAACTGAACAGTATTTATATAGTTTTTTACCTCTGATTTACTGCAATGTCCGAACTGTCCTAAGCGCATCCTGAGCACATCTTCTTCTTCTTCTTCTTCTTCTTGCTTTACAGCGGATCGCAGACTTATAAGTGCATTACTGCCACCTATCTCGCATATGGACCATTGACACTCCTAATTGAGATTGTAGATAGAGTGTCAATGGTCCATTTGAGAGATAGGTGGTGGTAATGCACTTATAAGTCTGCGATCCGCCGTAAAGCAAGAAGAAGAAGACCCGTCTGAGAACGTGCTCAGGACAGTTCAGACATTGCGGTGAATCAGAGGTAAAAAACTATATAAATACTGTTCAGTTTCTTGCACAGACTGATCATTTCGTGTTTACACATCAATGTATCGTTACGAGCCGCAGAGTTTAATTTGGTTTTGTTTGTGTATGTTTTTTTTTACTCTCAAAGCCGTGATTCCTATTCACTTCCATTATATGACTGACAGACTGCAACGGTTTGAGTAAAAAATCTTCGTTTGTGTTCTACTGAAGAAACAAAGTCACC
>NW_015505534.1:1517797-1525334 GCF_001515645.1 Sinocyclocheilus grahami | reverse complement strand
GCGGATCGCAGACTTATAAGTGCATTACTGCCACCTATCTCGCATATGGACCATTGACACTCCTAATTGAGATTGTAGATAGAGTGTCAATGGTCCATTTGAGAGATAGGTGGTGGTAATGCACTTATAAGTCTGCGATCCGCCGTAAAGCAAGAAGAAGAAGACCCGTCTGAGAACGTGCTCAGGACAGTTCAGACATTGCGGTGAATCAGAGGTAAAAAACTATATAAATACTGTTCAGTTTCTTGCACAGACTGATCATTTCGTGTTTACACATCAATGTATCGTTACGAGCCGCAGAGTTTAATTTGGTTTTGTTTGTGTATGTTTTTTTTTACTCTCAAAGCCGTGATTCCTATTCACTTCCATTATATGACTGACAGACTGCAACGGTTTGAGTAAAAAATCTTCGTTTGTGTTCTACTGAAGAAACAAAGTCACCCACATCTTGGATGCCCTGGGATAAACATCACATTCTCATTTTTGGAAATGAGAATACAATGAGAATTCATTGGATACATTGTTTTCATTCAAATCAAAGCGTAAAAAACATAGAAAACGTATACGCATGACGCAGCTGACACAGAATAGCATAGAATAGTAAGCCATTATTTCTGTTTTCTTTGCATACAAAAAGTATTCTCTTGGCTTCGTAAAATTACAGTTTAACCCCTGATGTCACATGGATTATTTTACCGATCTTGCTACATTTCTGGACCTTGATCGTGGTAATTACATTACGGACTATGGGAGGGTCAGAGAGCTCTCAGAATTCATCAAAAATATCTTAATTTGTGTTCCGAAGAGGAACGGAGGTCTTACGGGTTTAGAACGACATGAGGGTGAGTAATTGATGACAGAATTTTCATTTTTGGGTGAACTAACCCTTTAAAACCTAACAAGCAACTTTTTGTCAAATGTTATGCCTAAAAAGTGTGCTTCTGGTCTTTCCTTAAAATGGTTTGATAGTTTTTTTATGAAATACAAACAGTGTTTGAAGTGGGTCGGTACGCAGTATTATATATATTTTAGTCTTTAGCGTACCAGCACTTTTTCGTGCGTACCGGCACTTCGGACATGTTGCCGTTTCTGAGTAACAGCATCAGTGTCTGGGTGATTAGAAATGACACTATAAAGACCACTACCCAGGAGATCATTTGAAACTGGTAAACTTCTGGAAAGTTCAAGATTCCAGTAAGGGAAAGCATTAGTAATAAGTAATAAGCGCTAATGCAAAGAAAACACAGACAATTTCATCAGAGATGGCGGCGAGAATAGTGACTCGCGTCCAGATGGCAGTAAATGATTCTTTTCAGCATGTATTTGGCTTAAAAGCAGGAGTGTTTTATAATGAATGCCGGCTGATGGTGTTTTAGATTATGTGCTGGACAGTGGTTTAGTTATTCTGAATGGATCCGTATAGTAGCATGTACAGTCAGATTAAAGGGATAGTTCACCCAAAAATGAAAATTAGCCCATTATTTACTCACCCTCAAGCCATCCTAGGTGTATATGACTTCCTTCTTTCAGATGTATCCAATCGGAGTTCATATGGGAGGGGTCATATGATGCTTTTTTAAAGATCATTATTTGGTGTATTTGGTGTAACAGAATATGTTGACATGCTTTAATGTTCAAAAAACACATTATTTTTCAAATACTGTACATTATTGTAGGTCCTCTATGCCCCGCCTCTCTCAAACGCTTCGTTTTCTACAAAGTCCCTCCTACCGACAAGCGCAGTCTGCTCTGATTGGCCAACTGACCCAGTGCATTGTGATTGACACCACAAGCATGTGTCGGAAATGTAACGCCCCCTACCATAATCGCAAGCTTCAGCTTTCAAAATAAATGTAAAGACAGTAAATAACGTCATTAGTTTTACCATCAGTTCAAGTCCGAAAGGGGAACAGAGTCGCGTGACAGACACAGTGATGAAGCTGGTATGTGTGCAGTACACAAGCCACGGTTAAGACAGCTGACTCCACTGTGATGTGATGTGACCCTGTCTCTCTCTCTTGCTCTCTCTCGCACACACGCGATGCGCAAAACTCCTCATTTGAATAGTCAATAGCAAATACTTAAACTAATAACAAAACATAATTACAGTAGCTGATTCTACTGTAGTAACTATCAGAAGCAGCTCCGGGCGGATGACGTATGAGTTCAGCGTTGCGCATGCGCCGGTGAGTCTCGTGAAAACCAATGTTTGTTTTTAGGAGCAAAGTTTCCTTACTTTAGCAAAGGAAAACCAGTCTCCTCTTGGCTTATATCGAAATCCTCCAAAATTCTTCTTTACAAATCCTCGTTTTGTACTTCTAATTCGTGACCGTTGTTTTGTTTTGATCTCTCCCTTGCGCTTCTGTGTTCGTCACTTCTGAGCGGTGCAATGCCGACATCCTACGTCATCAGCCCGGAGCTGCTTCCGTGTACAACAGTGAGCGCAAGCTAGATTAAATTGATTATTAAGTTTTAAATATGGTTATTTTTCTTACAAAAACGCATCGATTCACTACAGGAGGCCTTTGTTCCCCCCGGAGCCGTGTGAGACACTTTTTATTATGGATGGATGCGCTTTATTTAACTTCTTTTGGAATGAAGTACTGCAACACCCGTTGACTGCAATTAAAACAGCTTAGAAGATCAAAGACCATTTTTAATATAATTCCAACTGGATTCGTCTGAAAGAAGAAAGTCACACCTAGGATGCCTTGAGGGTGAGTAATTCATGGGCTAATTTTCATTTTTGGGTGAACTATCCCTTTAAGGCAGCAGGTTTAGTGGTCTTTTGGTGCCTCCCTGTGGTCCCGTTTGGTATTGCAGCATAACTGGTGCTTATTTATATTAAAAACGCTCTAGACAATTTTCTTTCTTTCTGCATTATATTCGGCATAATTTTTTGGGGGGGGGGGGGGGGTAGCACTTCTTTTTATCCACTTCAAGCACTGAATACAAAGTTTGGCTCAAAAATCACTTCACACAAGCTATATCCACATATTATCTATTATTAATAGTATATGAAATTATTTTTTGACCTCCCGACTAATGAGTAATAGGATTGAATAATCTGAATCAGAAGAGCTTTATTACCAAGTACGTTTACACACACAAGGAATTTGACTTGATGACAGGAGCTTCCAGTGTAGAAGAAAGTACAGACATAGTGCAGACATACATGATAGTGCAGACATATAACACTAATATAAGAAAAAAAACAGAAATTAAATAATGTACTATATTCATGATAGTTAATACATTAACTAACATTAACTAATGGAACCTTATTGAAAAGTTACCTTAATATTAAATATCAATATATTATTTTTATTCACGTCTATGTAACAGAATCAGATATAAGTTGTTGGTTTGTTTTTTGACTAATTATCCAAATAATGTATAGTCCTACAAAGCTATTATTATCAGAGCATATGAGCAGAGCATAGCGTCACTGAAGGTAACATCATTTTAGCAGCGTTGCCCAGTACAGCTGAACTAGCCTACAGCATGTTACAGCACAGTAGCGCTACTGCAAACCGGAACAAGTAGGCCTAATTTCCTGTCAGCGCGTTATTTGAGCGGACTTTGCTTTTCCGGTGAGCACGAGCGGTACACGAGTGGAACGTACATTCATAGATCGGAATATTGATCGGAGCGTCAAATTGCGCAGTGACGAGGAGAGCGAAACATGCGCGCTGAACACTGCCGGGTGGTGCGCCATATATTATTATTATTATTATTATTATTATATGTAGCCTATATTTTCGGTGCATCCCTACTTACATCCCCTCCTTGTTTACAAATCCGAAGTAAGTCCATACATCCTATTTAAACACGGACGGGGCTTTCCAGATAACTTTCCGTGATGCCGCCCTCTTTATTTTACTAACTTACTGCATGCTGAAGGTGACCCAGCTGACCTCACAAGAAAAAATCTCAACACCACCATCTAGTGGATTGTAAAGAAATTTATTTTATTATTCTACCAAATAGTATAATAAAATATCGATACTTGGCATCCGTGTATCGATACAGTATTGCCGCGGAAAATATCGCGATACTATGCTGTATCGATTTTTCCCCCACCCCTACTATATACAAAAATAGAAGTATAGGGGGAAAAAAGTAATTGTTTAGATAAATGTACAGATATGTTATAAGTGTGCAGATATGTTATTTACAAAGTGTGCAGTTTACAAGTGTACAACTTTTGGATTCAAAAACAACAGAAGAATTGCGGAGCTCAGCGTTGTGGCTGCCATTTGCCGCGCTATCAGTGACTATTTTATCTTATAATAAGTTGTATAATTTACCATATATCCTTCACACAAAGTACTTGCGAGACATAATTTAGTGCAGAGTGCTGCACTTTGTTAACAACGTGTTTTTGTGTATGAACATTAGTGCATGTAATTGACATTTCTGATTTACCAAAAAATTAAAGACCTTACAGGCCTCTCCAACAATGGGTCTTCAAACTGCATTGATCAGCAGATGTACAGTATATTGAGGAACAATGACTGCTGTAGATCTGCTGATGTCTTTTAATAAAAGTGCACCGATGATTCCACTAACCTTCATGGAGACAGACAGACTGCTGTTGATGTTGGCCTTCTGCAGCCAGCCCTGCTTCATTACACCTCCTCTCTGAGAGCAAAGAGATGATGAATCCTGAAACACACACACACACACACACACACACACACACACACACAAAGTAAGAACTAATGAACAGACAGGCTGATCTGAATACACAGACTCACATCAATGCATTTCTATGCATGCAACCTCTCTGCCTTAAAGATCAAATGCTCCGACACAAACATGAACACTGTGTGTTCTGATTTTACAAACATTCATGCAAATAAGCACTCGTACAGTAACTTAACATCACACGCACATTAACACAATACAACAATTAAGTACTTACAAACATCTTGTTTGAAAACCAATACAATACTTATTACAGTAATATTAACGTATTCATAAACGGTAGAATGGGGTGGGATTTTTTACTTACAGCTACTATAAATGTGTGTGTGTGTGTGTGTGTCTAATTTAATTGAAGTGGCCTGGCGTCCTTTATGGATGTGCTTTTCTCTAGCTCTCCACTATTTTATCAAGATCTGCTGGACACTTCAGTGTGTGTCTATTAATAGACCATGAGGGTCAGGTTCCATGTAATGAACCGTATGGCCTTCATTTCTACATCTGATTATGACCACACAGAAGCCTCACAAAATGTACAGTGCTGTCTGGGAAGAAGAACAATATCTACAATGTCAATAGAAGGTGTAGCACAATTCAACAAGATGTGCTGACACTTAAGACAACTGGTGGATGTGAATGTGAAAGTTGGCATTAACACTCTTGAGAACCTGAGTACTTGAGTATCTGGGCGTAAACGCAATAAATTATCATGAAAACACAATAAATGTGTGACTTTTTAACTCCAAATAATTTCACACAAATCAAAATTCTGTCCAAGTCATCAGACACCCATAGTACTGTTCAGTCATGGCGGGAATTTGCAGGCCAACCGAGAAGGCTTCACCACAGGTTCCCTCGGAAATTTCTAATGAGTTTTTAGAACAGTGGCTTTTGATTTAGTCTGTGGTTAACATTCTGTTTTTGTGCTACAACACAAATTACACACAGTGTGTATGTTGCATGTTTAAAACTGCTCTTTGCTAACCAAATTTCTAACCATTTATATAAAGACTCAAGACTCCAGTGTTTTATCTGTGATAAAATGGTTACCATATTTTCCCTTTTAAAATGGAAAAAATGCTTTTTTGTTCAGTTTGTTTTGACACGGCAAACAGGGTAATACACAATTACACAGAACAGTTTAAACAAGAGAGAGATGAAGATAAGATATTGAGACAGTGATATTCTATACTCTGTTTTCCATCGGCTAACATTAATGTCTCTTACCTCCTCCCCCTCATCCACCTCAAACACTTGGTTGGGAAGCTTTTCCGTCTTCATCCCTTTACTGCAAGACAGAAAAAGTAGCTTACACCAAACTTTGGAAATAGCCCTGCAAAAGCTTTGGCAAAAAATGCAAACTTTGACATACCAGGGCAGCGTCCGGAAATCTCCAGAGTAGGCCTCGTAATTATAGTTGATGACGTGCCAGTTGGTGCTGTACATCTTAATGCACTGCCAAAGAGCGTAAGCATTGCTCAGTTACTCAATCGCATGAGCAGAAACGCATCAAAAAATGAAAAACAGGAAAATGTGATCTCATATTTTATTAGTCTGGAAAGCTGTAGTCTTCACTCAAATTTTGGCATTGAGAGGTTCTTTACCTCTTTGGCAAACAGGCTTTTTGCTTCGTTCTCAGCATTTTGAGGAACTGAAGGAACAATGGTCCTCCTTTGGCGTTCAATCTGTGCTTCCTAGATAGATAGATAGATAGATAGAATGACAAAAAGAGCGAACAAACGACAGACAGACAGGATGACAAAAAGAGTGAACGAAAGAAAGAGCGAATGAACGAACGAACGAACGACAGACAGACAGACAGACAGACAGACAGATAGATAGAATGACAAAAAGAGCGAAGGAACGAACGACAGACAGACAGATAGATAAAAAGAACGAACGAACAACAGACAGATAGATAGGATGACAAAAAGAGCGAACGAACGACAGACAGACAGGATGACAAAAAGAGTGAACGAAAGAAAGAGCGAATGAACGAACAAACGAACGACAGACAGACAGACAGACAGATAGATAGATAGATAGAATGACAAAAAGAGTAAAGGAACGAACGACAGACAGACAGATAGATAAAAAGAACGAACGAACAACAGACAGATAGATAGGATGACAAAAAGAGTGAACGAAAGAAAGAGCGAATGAACGAACGACACAGACAGACAGACAGACAGACAGACAGATAGATAGACAGACAGGATGACAAAAAAGAGTGAACGAAAGAAAGAGCGAATGAACGACAGACAGACAGACAGACAGACAGACAGACAGACAGACAGACAGACAGACAGATAGATAGATAGATAGATAGATATGTAGATAGATAGATAGATAGAATGACAAAAAGAGCGAACAAACGACAGACAGACAGACAGACAGATAGATAAAAAGAACGAACGACAGACAGACAGACCGAAAGATAGATAGATAGATAGATAGATAGATAGATAGATAGATAGATAGAGTGAGCGAACGACAGACAGACAGGATGACAAAAAGAGTGAATGAAAGAAAGAGCGAACGAACGATAAACAGACAGACAGATAGGTAGATAGACATGTAGATAGATAGATAGAATGACAAAAAGAGCGAACGAACGAACGACAGACAGACAGACAGACAGATAAAAAGAACGAACGAACGACAGACAGACAGACAGAAAGATAGATAGATAGATACAGGACAAAAAGAGTGAACGAAAGAAAAAGCGAACGATAGACAGACAGACAGACAGACAGACAGACAGACAGACAGACAGATAGATAGATAGATAGATAGATAGATAGATAGATAGATAGATAGATAGAAAGAT
>NW_015505534.1:1514344-1517368 GCF_001515645.1 Sinocyclocheilus grahami | reverse complement strand
AGATAGATAGATATGTAGATAGATAGATAGATAGAATGACAAAAAGAGCCGACAAACGACAGACAGACAGACAGATAGATAAAAAGAACGAACGAACGACAGACAGACAGACAGACAGATAAAAAGAACGAACGAACGACAGACAGACAGACAGACAGATAAAAAGAACGAACGAACGACAGACAGACAGACAGACAGATAAAAAGAACGAACGAACGACAGACAGACAGACAGACAGATAAAAAGAACGAACGAACGACAGACAGACAGACAGACAGATAAAAAGAACGAACGAACGACAGACAGACAGACAGACAGATAAAAAGAACGAACGAACGACAGACAGACAGACAGAAAGATAGATAGATAGATAGAATGACAAAAAGAGCGAACGAACGACAAACAGACAGACAGACAGACAGATAGATAGATAGATAGATAGATAGATAGACATGTAGATAGATAGATAGAATGACAAAAAGAGCGAACGAACGAACGACAGACAGACAGACAGACAGATAAAAAGAACGAACGAACGACAGACAGACAGAAAGATAGATAGATATAGGACAAAAAGAGTGAACGAAAGAAAAAGCGAACGATAGACAGACAGACAGACAGACAGATAGATAGATAGAACGACAGACAGATAGATAGAATGGCAAAAGGATAGATAGATAGATAGATAGATAGATAGATAGATAGATAGATAGATAGATAGATAGATAGATAGAATGAAAAATGACAGATAATAATAGACAGACAGACAGACAGCTGAAAATCAGATTCATATGGTGGCAGCACAAGGATGAGGACTTTGAAAATGAGTCAAACAAATAAACGGCAGGAAATGTGCTTGTGAAATGACTCACTGATACATCATCAGCTGGCCACAGCAGCAGGTCTCTCTGTGGATCACTGTGGATCTGAGCTTTCCTCTGGAACACCACATTCTCATAGTCCAGCGGCTCGATGATCTTGGGCTGCTCCTGCAAACACACAGGACGGATCCATGAATTTATAGACCGTTTCCCTCAAAAGGCCTGTGATGTCTACAGTCAATGTTTGTGTCCCTCTTTATTACTGCTACTGAACATACTAAAGCAATGCACACTGTAATTACTCAGATTTGCTTTTATCTGTTGTGTAGCCTACACAGATTTGACAGCTCTGTCTGTGAATTTATCAGCCCCTCTGCAACCTTAGCAAAGCAAAAATCTGCCACAGGATTTCCGATTTCTTATTTGTACAGCTTTTGAGTTCAGTTCAAAGCTTTCTCCCAAGTGCTTTCTCTTTTCAAGTTCCTTCTAAAAGAGAATCATGTGTTAAAGCTTAAACACACACTCCTGACTCAGCTGACATGCCCGTGTCATGCTCTGATACTCATTCAAAGAGTTTAGCCCATGGAAGAGAAAGTGTTTTCACCAAAACAAACCATGTGGGATGAACAGAAGAGACGGGCAGTGGACTTTATCTTTTGCACTCTTTTCACCCATGTTTCTCCATACAGGAATTGCCAAACAGATGACATTTCAGCTGACTTGCCAGCAACTCATGTTAGGAAACCTTCAATTTATGACTTTAACCTTTTGCTAAAGGTGTTTTTGCTGAAAATAAACTATGAGCAGTCAGAGATATGAAGAGAGGAAGTTATAGTTTCATAACTACATAAGGTTTAGAAGAGAAAATGGGCAGCTGGTGTCTTCTGTCTAAAGTTCGAGGCTGGGTAAAGCAGCTCATTGTTTCTAATGTTTAAAGCGGTTCAGCTTTGACGGGATCAGAGGGGCTTGAACCCATAATCACACAGGTCATTTGTGAATATTTCAGCTGAACTCAAACGGAATGAAATGAGTCCAAATTAAAGCAATTTCAAACGAATCCTTTTTAGAAATCATGCTGTAAAAATGATTCCTACCTTCATAGCTGCAGAAAATGCTTAAGTGGATTTAAAAAAAAAAAAAAAAGTCAAATTTAATTTGCAATAAAAAATAAATAAAGCCATGAGTTCAGTCTTCAGTGTCACGTGATCCTTCAGAAATCATTTTAATATACTGATTTGGTTCTCAAGAAACATTTCTTATTATTATTATTAGGGATGCGCCAATCCGATATTCATATCGGGTATCGGCTCCGATAGTGCCATTTTTCTCGGATCGGGTATCAGTCAGAGAGAGCCGATCCAAATCCGATTTTTTTTTTTTGTGTGTGAATTATTCTGTGTTATTTCTGAAGCCATATGATAGCTTAATGCGAGCTACATATGAATATTTAAGTCCTTACATTAAAGTTCACACAAACTCTTTTCTCCGCTGTGGCTGTCAGTCATTTGTTCAGTCTTTAAACCCTGGTCGCGTTCGGTAAAGCTCTCTCCCAAGATCATTCTGTGTTCCCATTATACTTGATTTGTAAATACATGTCTATGATTTTGCAAAAAGGACTTTATCTTCTTGCCGGAGTTTAATGTTTTGTTACTTGCTACCGGGTGTCTGTGAGAACAAAACACAGGCGTAGAAAAGACTATAAATCGTTTTTAACCTGCACAGTAACTGAAATTTAAAACTGTTAAAAGAAAGTCTCAATAACTGTTGCACAGATATAATACACTACGCATCAATTTCTCTTCCCTTTGTGCTTTGCAGTTTTAAGCGCTTCGTGCTCATAGACTGTCAATCCTCTATATTGCGACTAAATCTTCACTCTGGGTGACTAAATGATGTCTAATATCAGCCGATGGCTAATCAATTCTCAGATTTTACTCGTCAGTGTGTGAGTTGGAGGCTGAGTATATGATTAGCACAGATATATTTTCACTCACAGAACACTCTGACTGAGCGCTTCAGAGTTTCACTCTCCGTCAAGCGATCTGATATTTTTCAGTTCATTTGAATGGATGCGCAGCGCACCTGTGTTTGTGTTTGGCGTAACGTAAACTCTAGCGTGAAGCGCACGACTCACCGACGCTTTCTCTCACTGCGAGCAAAGAGCGAGAGCGAGCGAGAGTCTTACATAACATGCAGAATTGAT
>NW_015505534.1:1465123-1514105 GCF_001515645.1 Sinocyclocheilus grahami | reverse complement strand
GCACTGTATTTGTTTTGTCCTATCGTATCTATCATATGTTGTTGCCTTATTAAAAAATATGCTATACATTTAAAATAAATGCATTTTAATTTTATAGTATATACTTATATATAAATACATTCATGAATGTTTTTAATGAATGGATTTTATAATAATACAAATAGCAATGTGTAACATTTTACCATATTTAGTGCAACACTTTTATTTGTTCCCCACAAAATATAGTTTTTTCACAAAATGTTTGGATTTCTAAAATTATTGTGCACTGATTTTTCTAGAATAACTTTTGCTGTCGAATTATCCACTAACCTAGTTTATGATACATTTTTGTCATAGATTATAAGGCCTATATTTTTTCATATTTGTTTGTTTTATTTTTCTTTATAATGAAGTAGTCTGTATCTAGTAGATTGTGAAAGAATGAGTATCAGTTCCACACAGAGATATATAAATTCTACATTTATTTAAATGAGGGAAAAAGAACTTCACTGGTATCGGATCGGAATCGGTATCGGCCAATACTGAACCTTAGGTATCGGAATCGGTATCGGAGGCAAAAAAGGCGGATCGGAGCATCCCTAATTATTATATGTTGAAAACAGTTTTATTTGAAATGGAAATCTTTTGTAACAATGTGACTGTCACTTTAAGTCAATACATTCTTGCTGAATAGAAGTAATTTCTTTCAAAAAAATGTTACTGATCCCAATTCAATTTGCACTTTATATTTTGCTTTTATTATACAGTATATTTTGCTTAAAGGGGTCATATGATGCTGCTAAAAAGAACATTATTTTGTGTATTTGGTGTAATGAAATATGTTTATGCGGTTTAAGGTTAAAAAAACACATTATTTTCCATATACTGTACATTATTGTTTCTCCTCTATGCCCCAACTTTCTGAAACACGTAGATTTTTACAAAGCTCATCGTTCTGAAAAGCGAGGTGTGCTCTGATTGGCCAGCTATCCAGTGCGTTGTGATTGGCCGAATACCTCAAGCGTGGGATGGAAATGTTTAGAATCATAAACTTTGTGATGCCTTGTCCCGGCCGGAGCGATGAGACAAAAACATTAAAACCCATTATAAACGAGGCATTCGTTGCATCCAGTGGGGACATAATTACTGATTATAATGCTTAGCGCAGCATAAACATAAAACCATGTCTGCATTTGTGATCGGAGAAATGACAAACAACAAGCCCTACTCTACACTGCTCAAAACTTGCGTTTAAATCATCAGTGGCAAATTCTTTAAATATAAAAAACGTACTAACAGTCTGTAAGTCAGAACAGCCGGCATTGTAGTCTACTCTACCAGGATCAGTAAACAGTCCTCCATAAAATGTGCTGCACACATCTGAATATTTGGGTTAAAGTGTTCTGGAACAGTGTTGTAAATACAACTTTATCACTGATTTCTAGCCGTGTCCTCTTTTGGAAGGCCAAACAAAGTAGTTTCGCTTTCACAACGAAACACAGCGTCACACACGGCGGCCTAGAGTGAGCAGAGGCCGGGGGTTAGAGTGAGCGGTGGCGGGCGGGCTTGCGGCAACCACATGTGACGACCCGGGGCTGGACTCCGCTTCGTCCACGGTGAAAGTCGTTCCGGCGATCCACAGCGCAAAGTTGATGTATTTCTTCAGCGACCAGCACGGATCAGCTCCAGGCATGACGAAGCGATATCGTCCCAAATCGTGACGTAGACATGTGGGGGCGTGTTAGAAGGAGCCGTTTTAGGTAGGCGTGGTTGACTCTTAAAGAATATCTCTTTGGATTTGAGACTTTAGTCTTTGCAACTTTACAGATCTTCTTTATGCACTAAGAGCTTGTAACACTCCAAAGAGAAAGGAAAATTTCAAATCGCATCATATGACCCCTTTAAGAGGGGGAAATAACGGCCTAAATATACCCAGACAAAAACAGTCATACATCAATACCATCTCTATACATAAATGCTTCCTGTGTTTCTCAAGCACACACGTATGAGCTGACAACCAATGCAAGTGTTTCAGCAGCAACTTCCTGTCATGTGACATACAACATAGAGGCAAGAAAACCACAGCCAGTCCAGCTCCCACTGCAACAGAGCCTGTGTTTCAGCTCAGTTCTGCTGGCTTGTGGCTGTACTCTCTGTCAACTGCCCTTTCAAACCAAATTACTCCAACTTCCCCAATCCAAGTCCTGTCCTTAATCGCTGCAAGACAGGGGTTAAAATCTCAGGGCCAAGATTAAGCTACGATACCGTGGTAGGACCAGTTTCCTATAGTCAAAAATAACCCAACCCTTGTGAAAACCACCACAAGGCCTCAGATCATTTAAAAAAGAGCAATTCTGTTGAGGACAGAGAGGAACTGTAAAAGAAGAAGAATCACAGGCCAACAAACCACAGACTGAGGTAAAGGGAAACATGAGCCAGTTTACTGCCCGTTCACAAGCCAATGGGCGTTGGCGCCACACACACGTTTCAGTCATGTTATTTCCGTATGCAAGAACGCAACATGAAAATGTGAAGGACGACAAAGTGGGCGACTTAAAGCTGTACAGAAACTGCGACTGGAGCACGTCTCCAGGGTGGTTAATGTACTTCCCAGATGTGAGTCTTTGGCGAAACATACAGAAAAAGCTCCTCAGCTGATGTGCATTAGGCCACTGCGTGTAAACACATACGCCAACATCTGAACTGAACGACCACGGTCTCCGTCTGAAGTTATGCAAACACACATCTGATCTCTTTTTTGTGTCATTACAAGGCTTTTGAACAGCTTATCTTGTCTTGTAAATCTCGTGGAGGACCACATGCTCTGTAGATCTGTGAGCATTTGAGGCCCACCATTTGAAAGCATCTTGAAATATTTATATCCAGTGAGTCCTGTGTAAAAACACACAGCGTAAATTATTGTGACTCAGTAATACACATTGTAAAATTCGACCATGACTGTCCCATATTTAAAGTCAATATGAATTGCTATTTGCTAAAATGGTGCCCAAGCAGTTATTTTTAGTTAGCATTAGCAACATTAGCACAGTGTCAAAACGGAAAAGGAAGAACAAGTTAAGACAATATGTTTAGATTATAAAGACAAAGACATTTTTTTCATTTTAAATAAAATTCACCGAAGGGTCCCTTCCAATAAAGATGCATAAAGTAAATGGGGTCAGTTTTCGCTTTAAAGAGTTTAATGGCCATCTATAGGGTGCCACCGTAATGAGCTCTAAAGACCAGAAATGAGTCAATGGGTTATTTGAATGGGCTTTTGGTTAAATGCCTAAAGTAAGGTCTGTGGTTAACACAAGCTCAACAACATATTTTCACGTTTTATTCTACAAAATAAAAATACATTGATAATACCCCACTGATTTTTTACGTGTCTTGAAAAAGGTGGTTGCTAAACAGTGACTAAATGATTAGAGAGGTTGTCAGGGACATTAAAGGGTTAGTTCACCCAAAAATGAAAATTCTAGGGCTGCCACTAACGACTATTTTTATTTCGATTAATCTATCGACTAATTTATCGATTAATCTAAACAATTAATTTCCAACAAAAACAATCAACAATTTTACTTAAGAATATTTCATTAAACTATATTTTATTAAACCAAATGAAATCCAAATTTCTATGAAATCCTTTTTTTAAAGCAAAAGTAAAGTGCAACATAGAGTGCAAGAAGCAAGTGTCCATCTCAGTCCAAATCACTGAAATCAAAGTTCAGTATTATAGTGTAAGAATGACAACATATCCACGTGTTCTAGTCTACCAATAATAAAATTATAATCAAAAAACACTTTTTAAAGGAGTATTTACCAGAAATGTTATTTACCAGAATTTATTTAGGAGAAAAATGTAAATGGGCAGTATTTCTGAAAAAAGAAAATAAAAAATTAATCGGAGATGCTTTTGATTATTAAAATTTAATTATTTTGCCGGTTTAGTTGACACAAGCAAAATTAAGTCGAGGATTTTAAAAAATTGAATAGTCTAATAAAATCAACAAATCGCGACAGCCCTAGAAAATTCTGTCATTAATTACTCGCCCTCATGTCGTTTCAAACCCGTAAGACCTTCGTTCATCTTTGGAACACAAATTAAGATATTTTTGATGAAATCTGAGATGCGCGCGCATGCTGAACGTTAACAACGCTCATTACGTTGATTACATTCTGGGGCACTCTCCAAAATGGCGGAAGACGATTAATGAAATTTTTGAGTGAACTATCCCTTTAAACATCATCACACAGAATGGGAAAATTCATGTACTTACTGGTCCAATTTTGCAGCCTCGTGTTTATAATTGTGCTCTTGAAAACTATTCTAATTCACACGTTCTAACATTTTAAATAAATATATAAAATAGATTTTTTTTTTAAATATAAAAGATTTGTCTGAAGCTTACTGGTGATGGTGAAGAAGTCATGCAAACATGGTGTAGTCAGTTTATAGCCTACCTTTAGCTTTTTACTTCTATGGCGATTGTTATAGGCTTCAAAATGAATAATAGATGTGTTCATCTGTGAAGATTATCATGATGAACAGAACGTGCACCAGTCATAAACTTTTGTTTGTCACAGAGCTCATTTTCTGCAATTATCCAACAGTCAATAGGATATCAATAGACAATCATTTTTGTCACGGGAACCAGGGAAATGCAAACTTTTGCGTTAACAAAAGACATCATACTTGCATCACTCTATATGCTACGTACTCAAAAACATTAATAAAATTCACTTTTAGATAATATGCACATTTAAAATGTACATATTCTTTTGGGGAAAAAAACAGCAAAAAACCTTGATGACTCATCCTGCACTACGCAGATTTCTGTCCAATCAAATGCTCTCTTGAATGAGAATGTCCCTCCCACTTTTACCACCAGAAACCAAGTAACAATTTATATTCATAGCTGACACATGACTACAAACTTATTGGCTATTTGAAAAAATAAGGGATGAGGCCTTCGAAATATGCCACCAAAACCTCCTGTTAGAAGTAGGCCTAGCCTGTTACTTCTGTATTTAGACATTAATATTCATAGCAATCGTGTTCATTTGAGAAGTTTATCATGATGAACAAAATGTGTTAGAATCATAAACTTTGGCTTATTTTCTGCACTTATCCAAAAGTGCAAAAGACAAACCCTATTGGCTTGCTATCGAGGCAACCAGGAGAATACAAACTTACAAAATGCCTTGAAAAAATGTCACTAGTGCAATATGCAAGTGTACACTTTTAGATAATATACACATTTAAAATAAACAGTCATATTCTTTTGGCGAAACAGAGCACAAAATGTTGATGACTCATCCTGCACTACACACATTTTGGTCCAATCAAATGCTCTCTTGAATGAGAATGCCCCTCCCCCAGTACCACTTGAAACCAACTAGGCTGCTATTTACAAAAATAAGGGATGCAGCCTTCAATACATGCCACCAAAACTTTTTAAAAAGTAAGCGCGCAGCTCTCGTTAATAAATTCCACTGGGTCTTTAAGTAAGACAATGAGCACCAATAATAACAAAAAAGGTCACTCATACCTTCATTTTGGCCAAATTTCTGCAATTGCACAAAGTGCAAAAGAAAAAAAGAGGAAAGATGAGACAAATACTTTATTCAGCACATACAGAGGCACAGGAAGCATAGCTGAGCAGCCTAAGGGTATTCTCAAGAGAAACACAACGGATCTGCAGTCTCCATAGTGTGCCATTTATTGTCTGTCTCCCTGGAAACCACAATCAAACTGACAATCATAGGCCATTATAGACCTATATTCATTACACTTATAGAAAATCTCAGGCTCATGACATATGTCTGGTTAAAAATATCATTTCTCAGCACTAAGCATTCATTAGAGCCATCAGTAGTGCTGAGAAATGATATCCTCCCTAAAACATTAACATCACATTTCTGTTCTCCTCCTCGGATAATTTCTCAATGGTTTAATAAAGGCAGAAAGAAAGGATAGGCTCTGCTCTTAGACTGGTGCATGAGCACATGCACATGACTCCTTACACAAAGGCAAAAGGATGCTCCATGTGGTTCCAGTAGGAGCCACAGAACAAAATCTTTCTTTTTTTGTATTTAAATCAATGCATATGTCAGTGTTTATATGCAGAAGGTTTCAACTGCTGTCTATGTGATGTGTAAGCCAGATGTTGAAGCTGTGCTGGTGTGACTGCCCGGAAGGCACGAGATGTTATCCCTCAGCAATCTGGCACGTGTTTCAATAATAATTACAACGTTTGCAAGAAACAAAAATGACTACAAGCAAGACCTAACAGCTTATATACATATACGAGGTCTGATAATAAACTAAGACTGTCTCAAAATCTAGTGAGCTGACTACTTAGACAGAATGCACGTTCCTGGGATATCAAAAAACGCCGCCTAGGTAGGTAGCTCACTACATGTTGAGACACAGCCTAACGTACAGACGCACTGCCCAAAGCGAGAGACGGGACGCTCTTGAGTTACTAACCACAGCAATGGACGTCCTCACCGCCTCCGACACACTTTGTCTGAGCTCCGCAGCCGTTCCAGGTTTGCTCAACCTTTTAGTGAATTTTCTTACTTCAGACATGTTTTAGTTTGATTGTAATTCCATCAACGTCCTCATTGCGGAAAGCGACATCGCGGCACGCCAATCTGCGCGTCTGACAAGCGGTGCGGATGCAGGCGGGGGCGGGGCCTCATGGACCAGCGTTAGCTCCGCCCATCACGCGGGCTTGCCTGATCTTGAGCAATCCCTGGTTTCGAATTATTCATGTAAAAGTTTTATAGTTTTGTATTTTATATTAAGAGAGAGATTATAGGCTATCTTGTTTTAATATGTAATGTTTTAAGATGTAATGAAAATAATGTGGTAAATTAATAAATAGTGAGAAGTTTTCATTGTGGTTTTTAAGCAACAATGTGAAAAAGTCTAGATTTTTGACATTGTGTGCTGTTTTTTAAGCTAGCCTGAGTCTTATTTGTTTCAGCAATAAATCAGCACGTTTCACATCTGAATACGTGTTCTTGTGAATATATTTGTACATAATCATTAATATGATCATAGGCTGACACCTTGTGGTCTTGGTTGGTAGCAAAAAATGTACATATTAAGGCCACAAACTTAAAACTGTGACATAACCATAGGAAAGTTATATTGCATTTGAGCATTGTATTTTCATGTGTACAAAATGCATGCTATTTACATGTTTAGTTATGATATAAAAAACTACATATATTATTTTATATATACATATATATATTATACATTCTGTACAGTCCTAGTATTCATCTGACAGCTAGCAAATACATCCACACAGCTGCTTTTAAAGCAGTGGCTCTCAACCAAATCTTAAAATTATATCAATGTAATTATATTCACATAATCCAAAATAAAACACAAAGACACAACCCCATTTACAAAACTGAACTGTCATTAAGTTCATTCAAGTTCATTTATTATTAACAGAAGTACCAGAGGTGCATATCAAATTGATAGGAGGGTCTTGGAGTCAAAAAGGTTGAGAACCGCTGTTTTAAAGCATTAGTATGATTCAGAGCATGAAGAATGATCATAATCAAATAAAGGCGAAGTTAACGTGTGCCACGGAAGATACATATTCAATGTCTCTCTGTGTCTCTCAGCTACATTTGGTTTTCAGAAGCTGATGAACTTTTCGGCTCAAGCTGGGTCTCCATGGCTTCACTATACTCTTCATGTTAACCATAGGACGCCCTCTTTTCACATCCTCATGTCCAACTACAAGATATTCCAACCCTACAGCAAGAGAAAAACAGTCTCATCAGTAAAGAAAATGATCAAATTAGCCTGATTTCACTAAACAATTATCAACAAAGATAGGCCACAGTGTTTAGTATTATTTATGGACTCTTGAAGTATTTATTAAGAATTAGTTTATATTTTTGTAAACAATTTTGTTTTTTTTTTACATTTTAGTCTAGTTTTAGATGAATTTTATGTTTGTCATTTTTATTAAGTTTTTAATATTTTGTATTTTGTTTTATACCATGGTCTGTCTGAATACTCTATTCTGATTGGCTGGCAGGTATGCAGTAAAACCGTTTAATGCACAGGTAATTCCAAGTCAGTTTAATCCCCATTCTATTTTAATGCACTGCTTGAATTGATGCAAACAAACCCACACACACACACACACACACACACACAGACAGAGAGAGAGAGAGAGAGAAAGGGGGGAGGGTCAATTCCACTGGGTCTTTGACAAACATGTCAACGCTTCCCCGCGACTTCTATTAATAAAATAGCCTAGATACTAGATCGCTACATTATATTCCTCAGCAATACGGTGTAAAATCGCTGTTTTTGTAGTAACTAAACACATCTTCATTGTTTGTAGAGAGACACGCAGATGCAGTTAACACACACACATACACACAACTGTCATCTCTCTTTCTCTCTCTCGATAATTAATTATCGATAATCAATTACCTTACTTAATTTATTAATTTCTTCCCGTTTTAGTTGTCAAGGTTTAACCTTTGTAAGTTTTTCCATGTAATATTTTATAATTTATTTCAGCTTTATTTTATTTATCAGAGAAGTTAAAATAGTTTTTAGCTTTAGTTAACAACAACAAGACTGATTAGGACAACCTAACTAAAAATCACAGAGACAAAGTAAAATAAATGCATTTAGTAGCACCATTATGAAAATGGAGAATTCTGATTCTCAGATACAGTGTGTGTATATATATATATATATATATATATATATATATATATATATATATATATAAAAAACAATAATACACACACACATACATACATACACACATATACATACACGTATACATATACAGGTGCATCTCAATAAATTAGAATGTCGTGGAAAAGTTCATTTATTTCAGTAATTCAACTCACCAGCAGGATTTGGCACCTGCCCACACTGCCAAAAGTGTTAAATGACCATGGTGTTGGTGTGCTTGACTGGCCAGCAAACTCACCAGACCTGAACCCCATAGAGAATCTATGGGGTATTGTCAAGAGGAAAATGAGAAACAAGAGACCAAAAAATGCAGATGAGCTGAAGGCCACTGTCAAAGAAACCTGGGCTTCCATACCACCTCAGCAGTGCCACAAACTGATCACCTCCATGCCACGCTGAATTGAGGCAGTAATTAAAGCAAAAGGAGCCCCTACCAAGTATTGAGTACATGTACAGTAAATGAACATACTTTCCAGAAGGCCAACAATTCACTAAAAATGTTTTTTTTATTGGTCTTATGAAGTATTCTAATTTGTTGAGACGGTGAATTGGTGGGTTTTTGTTAAATGTGAGCCAAAATCATCACAATTAAAAGAACCAAAGACTTAAACTACTTCAGTCTGTGTGCATTGAATTTATTTAATACACAAGTTTCACAATTTGAGTTGAATTACTGAAATAAATGAACTTTTCCATGACATTCTAATTTATTGAGATGCACCTGTATACACACACATATATATATATATATATATATATATACACACACTTATACATATACACATACATACATATATTCTCAATATAAAATCAATATACAGTATATGATTCTCTCCTAGATCTTTGCAAAGTACATTTTCTATTTTAATAAATGAGCATAAGAGTGAAATTAATGTAAACTTTGCTTCCAGTCTGTCTACACTGGCAAAACAGAAAAAAAATAAAAATAAAAGAAAGTTATCAGAATGTTTCCGATATATCATTATAACAAGTAACTATGCTTCCATGAAGAATTCAGAATTCAGCAGAAAACACAGGAGATATCCACAGAATTCACCCTTCATTTGCATTGCATTTAATTTGATAATACCTTCATCTAAACAAGGTTCTCCGAGGTCCATTTAACACATCTGATCGTATTTAAATCCACTGCACAGAATTCAGCAGGGAAACAGATTGTTTCCCGCAATTAACACCGATAATGTGGGAAAACAATGTGTAGATTCCATACGGGCTTGCATATTTCATATCATAACAAATCATGAACGTGTGCATGTCTGCTAACCTGGGAAAAGTACAGGGCATGTGCAGCCTCGTGTGGTCCAAGACTCGGGATAAAGAATCCGATTTCCATGAGAGAGCCTGAGGCGCGAGTTATCCCACAACACCTTAAGAACCTTAACATCCACCTCTGCGTGAGAGCCCTTATCATGAGCAGCCAACACTCTCACCTTCACTGCTGTAATCCCACAAGAAAACGCACATTAATTACATCAACTCAACAGAACATCGAGGTGAAGTGAGTTTTACATGCTACTTACCATAAACATATTTTACACTGCAGAATATTTTGCTGTTTCCAAGTGCTTGCTGTTTGCATACACATTTGTCTGTCAAGAAAAGAAATACCCACCAATTAAAATATTGGCTGTCAGTTTCTTTCTGTTGCTATGACAACCTAAAAACAGAAATGACATTTCAACAGCACATGCCTTTATCCCAGACGAGACAATAAAATTTTTATTGGAACAAGACAGCGCTGTTATCAGCTCCAAGATTTTCATTTAATACCTGGATGACTAAGGGCGGAGAAAAGCTCTTCTGTTCGAAACAGATGATTTTCTGCCGTGCTGTTGTGATCGGATTCTAGAGACCTAGACAACAAACATACATAGAGCACGCATGATTATGTATCTATAAATAATGTACATTATAATTTTAGCTGTAAAAGAAATGAAAGTGATCAAACATTTTATTTCCATATAAAATCGGCTTTATTTTAAATAAAGCAAGCACAAGCACACTTTCTGAGCAAGAAGTGTCAAAGACGTTTGGCATGTGTTGAATGCTAAAACATAAACTAATATTTAAAATGAAGACAAACAGCATTTGGAAACTTGTCTTGCTCTGTCTTACTGGATCATTTGAATGTGATGAACTACACCTATGGTTGAAGTTGAGGTGAACTGCCATCATAAATTCACTAAAAATCAGAGATCAGCTGGTGAAATGTTATCTTATCACTTAATTTAATATTTGATACCAGTGTGGTATTTATTAATATTTTTTATTTGTTTTTATTTTTATACTTTCAGTTTTCATTTTAATTTCCTTTTCAGTAATTCTGGTCATTTTTATTAATTTATTAGTTATATGTCTATGTAGCTATAATTTATTTTTATTTCAGTTTTAGTCATTTTATGTACATCAACTTTAACTTCCGTTAGTTGCTAAGGCAACATTTCTAATTTAAATTTTTCATCTAATATTAATTTTTGTACATTTTATTTCAACTTTATTTTAGTTACAAATAATGTATCTTTAAATAAAAACACTGATTTTGTCAAATTCCTTGTAGTCTCATGCATAAGATGAAAATGACATTAAAAACATGCCCTATAAAAATATTAAACAACCAGCAAAAAGGTTCATAATCACCTAATCATACAGTCTCCTGTGTAAGGGTCACAATCACCAGCACACTGGCAGGGCTTGCAACCATATTCATCGAAACCCCAGTATCCCAGCATGCACTGGTCACAGTGTGGTCCAGCCACCCCCGGCTTACAGACGCAGTCTCCATTATCAGGGTTACAATATGTGGAACCAGCACGGTTACACACGCAAGCTGCAATTCAGAAAGGAAGAACGTTACTCAAATCACACACATCAGATCAAAATATATTAGTGGTCCTTTCTGAGGCTCGGAACAAATTTAATATGTTTTGTACTATGCAAAGAGTTTCTCAATGAATAGAAAGACACAAAGACTGATGTTTTGCATACGCAGTCAATTATTATGAGCCTGTGTCATCTGATGATTAATCGGTCTGCCTCCACATACACAATAAGCGCGTTTACACTCTGAGATCCCATCACTGTTCTTGTTACTCTACATGCCCCAGCTCGCCGTAAGAACCATTAGCATTCCGAGCAGAAACAACATTCAATCCCAAACATCCCCTCAATGTGTGCTACAACATCGGACACGTTCGCTGATCTGGCGAGTTCCTGAATTTTGACATAATCTAGGCCAAGCTGTACACGTAAACAGATACTCAAAAACTCACGCACATGCTGAAGAAAGATGGAGATCAGGAACGGAAGTGTACAGCAGGAAAATCTCAGATACTCCACATGCCATTTTAAGCAGCTTTTCAAAATCTGAGATTAATGGCTTTCATCTCAGTTCAAGACACAAATACACACACACACTAAAAAATATGACCAAGTATAAGGAACACTGCATCCAATTTTGTCACACTTTTGACAGCTGTTTTGTTGTAGTTTAAATGAATATTGTATAAATGAGCCCATGTTGATCAGGCATTTGAATGCTGGTTTACACAACAGTTGTGAGTGATGCATGATTGTGTCTTACGTCTGCAGGAATCCGGGGCAGTCGAGGGTCTCTCTGGGTCTCTGTAGAAGCCGCTGTGGCAGTGTTGGCATTGACGGCCGCTGGTGTTGTGAAGGCAGTCACACACACCTCCACTCCGCTGACCCGAGCGTAGCCATACGGTTTTGTCAAAGTGACAGCTCTCTGCGTGGCCGTTACACTTACACTCTACACAATGAATACACAAGTACTGGGTTATTACAAACAATAATCAAATTACAGATTACATCAGATTTTTTATCTGTTATCCTGCAAAACTTGGCAACTTTCAACTGCTGTGTCTGACTTTTTATTCTATGGCCTGTAGTTTGAAATACTGGACAAATCAGATGATAATCTGAAGGTTTTTGACCAACCAACAAAATTCCAACTGCAGCTCAAATTCCGAATGCTTCCAATAACTATATACAGTGGGTACGGAAAGTATTCAGACCCCCTTAAATTTTTCACTCTTTGTTATATTGCAGCTTTAAGCAATGGGCTGGTTTTGGTCACGTCATGATTTGTCACAGAACTCTCTTTAACAGATCTGGCAACCCTGCCATAGAATTACACTGAAGGAGGGAACAGAGCCATATCTACACAACTACAAACTTATAATGTTACAAAAAATTCTATTTTAGATATTGTTGAACGTTCTATTCATCAAATAAGCCTGAAAAAATGTGGCACCATTTCCACAAAAATATTAAGCAGCACAATTATTTTCAACATTGATAATAAAAAGAAAGTTTTCTTGAGTAGCAAATCAGCATTATCAGCATATGACACTGAAGACTGGAGTAATGGCTGCTGTAAATTCAGCTGACATCACAGGAATAAATTACATTTTAAAATATATAACAGGGAAAAAAATTTTTTTAATTGCAATAACATTTCACATTATTACTATTTTACTGTATATTTGATCAAATAATTGCAGCCCTGGTGAGCATAAAATATTTCTTTCAAAATAATTCAAAAATCTTGCAGACCCCAGACTTTTAAACAGTAGTATAAGGACCAGAATATCATAGAGACTGGTCAGTTCGCTTGACTTTTTCCAGTATCAAACAGTCACACATTCCCCCTTCAGTGTTATGTCCACGTCAGTACTTGGTTTTACATATGAACTGAAACTTACTAACACACTGGGGAGCTTCTCCAGTTAACCCGTTAGCTGGTTGCCATGGTCGGTCGTTATAGAGGCGATCACACCGTTCACAATGATCCCCAGTCGTGTGATGCCGACACACACATTTACCGTGCACCTGTGGCAGAGGCCAGAAAACACCATTGACAATACAATGACACATTGTTACACTTTCACCTTAGCAGACCTCAGTTCAAAGGCTTGCTAAAAATCTTCAATCAGAGATTTACTAAGACGATCTTCAACATGCTCCAGCATCAACTGTGTTCATTCTAGTCTCAAATATGTTATCATACCGCATACTTTGCCAAACTATAAACCAAATAGGATTGGCCAACTCCCAATACCTTTTTGTTTTCTTACTAGAACCTACACTTGGCTAGTTTTTTTTTCCCCCCTTGATGGACCTCATATTGTTTAAATTGATCATTAGATTCACTAGTTTACTGTTAATTTTATCATTCAAAAGGTTCGGGGTCAGTAGTTTTTTATTAATAATTTTGGGTTAAAACGATTAAAAATGACAGTAAGGACTTCTATAATGTTTAAAAAAAAAATCTGTTTCTAATAAATGCTTTCTATTAATTAAAGTCTCACGGTTTCCACAAAAATATTAAGCAGTGCTGTTTTCAACATAAAAAAAAATGTTTCTTGAGCACCAAATTAGAATGATTTCTGAAGGATCATGTGACACTGAAGACTGGGGTAACGATGCTCACAATTCAGTTTTTCTTTTTAAATAATAAGTAATTGTGACTTTTTCCTCACAGTTCTGACTTTTCTTATCTATGGATCACAATTCTGCTTTCATATCTCGCAATTGCGAGATGCAGCAAGATAACATCATAATTACCTTCAAAATGTTCCCCCAAACTTTGGAAAGGTAGTGCAATTGAGAACATTTTGATGGATTTTTATGATCTGTAGTCGTTCTTGCTAAGGCCATCCATCTTACTATCGCTCTACCACTGATTAGAGATTTGAAAAGAGCCCTAATTCTTTTCATTTGCTACAGTCAATCATTCTCTCCTACATCTCCGAGTTATGTGCCCAATCTCTCGCTCAACAGTCCTGTATAAAAACATCCTCCTCGCCCTCAATGTCCATGATTACCTAATACTAATATCCCAGACTCAGCCATCCATCGAAGATGCTTCAAATGAAAGCACAGATAATTATCATCGGTCACTCTCCAATACGGAATGAAAACAAACAAGTGAAAGAAGAATTTTTAAAATACTTCAGGAGAGAAAGAGAAGGACAAATTAGCGCTTCAGAGGGAGGGGGGCAAACTGGCAGCGCTCCATTCACTTGGCATCTGAAACACTTTCACATGTTTATCATCATAATATGGGAGGAAACACACTCAGACGCACATACTCTCCCTGCTAACCAAAACATTCCTGCAGGGGCACACAAGGGTTGCGTGTGAGCACGTGTTCCTATTATGAGTGTGGATGGACAAAGCATGTCAGTGCGACCGTGTTTGTCTGCATGTCTGGGTGGGTAGCGTGTATTCTGTGTGCATGCTTGTCGATTGGCACGGGGTGTGTGTTTGGTCTGGGCTTCTAGATCAAATGGTTTAACCTTTGATAAGAGAGCAACGGGCTGATGTGTGTGTGTTTGAGCGAGCGAGACTAATTGCGGTTATTGTCTGATCACAGCATGCAAACAACAACAGCTCAATTAGCAAAAGGGGCGAGCAATGCAGCCCCTCGTTTTCGTCTCTCTGCTTATCAGTATTCCTCCCTCCGTTGTTTTTCTGCCTGACTTTGTCTTTTTATCCTTCAGTTGCTATCAGTTTTATCTCTACGCAGAGATAGAGCAAACACATGGCTTATATAATCTGAAACAAAGACAGTGAGAGTGAGAGGGGAAAGAGAACGAAAAAGTGAAAGACAGTAAATGGAAAGGGGGAACTGTTTATGTAATCATACGGGAAACATGTTTTCTGGGAATGTTGATAACCACAAATAATGCAAAGTTGTTTGCTGTTTTTGTTTTACATTGCCATTGTTCTCCTTTACAGGGATGAAATCTCTGAAAATTCTGTCATCGGCTATTCACCCTCGTGTCATTTCAACCTGTATGATTTTCCTTCTTCAGTAGAGCAGAAACAGTTTTTGCTCATATAATGAATGATGCTCATATGATGCTTTTTTAAAGATCATTATTTTGTGTATTTGGTGTAACAGAATATGTTGTCATGCTTTAATGTTCAAAAAACATTATTTTTAAAATACCGTACATTATTGTAGGTCCTCTATGCCCCGCCTCTCTCAAACGCTTCGTTTTCTACAAAGTCCCTCCTTCCGACAAGCGCAGTCTGCTCTGATTGGCCAGCTGACCCAGTGCAATTAAAAATAATTTTTCGATCATTTGAATAAAGCAGAAATAAAGAAAAATAAATAACAGACAAAAATGTAAACTTTAATGAGAATTAGAATGAGAATGTTGTCTAGTGCATTTTCGTTTTAAAACGGCGTTTTAAAATAAAAAAAGATCTTCGTCTACACTGGCGTTTTCACTGCATTTGAGGGTCGAAAACGCCGGAGTAGTGTAAACGACAGGCGTAACTGTAGCAAAACTTGTGCGTTTTAAAACTAAAATGCACTAGTGTAAACGTAGCCTAAAGCTCTACAATTATTAAACTAAATTAAAGCTAATTAGAAATTTAAAAAACACTATAAACTTAAAAATAATATATACACATCAAATTGCAATTTAAAATTAAAATTAAAATATAAAAATAAGTTCATACCAAATATTAACAAATACTAAAATAGTATACAAGTATGGTTACTTATTTTGTACAGCACATTGGTCAACAGTAGTTGTGTTTAGTTGTGCTTTATAAATAAATTGAAATTAAAGTACTAAAATAACACTAGTCCAAAACAACACTGGATCCCAATGACTTTGCTGTATTAAAAAAAATTAATTATTTTGCTTAGGAAAAAAGAAAGTCATAAAGGTTTGTATACAACTATACACTTACCATGTGTTTAACAGGAGGGTGTGTAATCTGTTGGTCACCAGCAGGCACACACTGGTCTGCATGTCCATGGCACAAACAGCCTCCCTTTAAAATAAGGTCATAGATGGCATAGTGGGCAATGAACACGTTGGCATCAAGAAGTTTTTGTTGACAGAAGCAGGACTGCGGCTGAAGCAGACGTATCCGTATGTTAGTGATGCCAAGGTGGACTCGGGCATCAATACTGTACGGATCCAGTTTGTCCCAGGGTGACAGTGCACGGTAAATGACCTGCTCACACACAAATGCATATATCAAAAAACAACAACAACAATACAGTAATTTACCGAGTAATGACCTTACTGTTTTAATTTTTAAAAAAATATAAGTACTAGTTATTAGTACTGGGAATTGAACACTATAAAAGCTGAAAATGTATGTAATGTAATGCAGTCAGGTTAACAAATTGTTTTTGAAAAAGTCAAAAATTACTCTCATTGTATAATTACATTTAAATGTTTTTTCTATATCACCCAAAAATTGAAAATTTACTCACCCTCAGGTTATCCAACATGTAGAAGATTATATTTCTTCATCTGAACAAATTTTACATTACATCCCTTGCTTACCAATGGATCCTTTGCAGTGAATGGGTGCCGTCAGAATGAGAGCCCAAACAGCTCATAACTAAAAACACTGTCCACACAAAAAAAAAAAAAAAACACACACACACAATTCCAGTCAATCAGTTGACACATTTTTAACTGAAAGGCTGCAGGCTTGTAAGAAAAAAATCCATCAAGTCATTGAACTGCCGTTTCTGGCTAAAATCTGCATAATCTCCAGGTCTATCCATAATATTGTTTTCTCCAGTAAAAACAAAAAAAACTCATCTGAATCAGGAGAAAAATATGCACAGATCAAGACCAAAATAGTTCTAAACAAATATGTTGTCTAAAACAGTCTTAATATTGGATCTGTTTAGCACCTTCATTACATGACCGTTTATTGATGGACTGGAGTGGTGTGGATTACTTGTGTGGATTATTGTGATGTTTTTAAGCGCTCATTCTGACGGCACCCATTCACTGCAGAGGATCCATTAGATCTTAATATTGGATCTGTTTAGCACCTTCATTACATGACCGTTTATTGATGGACTGGAGTGGTGTGGATTATTGTGATGTTTTTAAGCGCTCATTCTGACGGCACCCATTCACTGCAGAGGATCCATTAGTGAGCAAGTGATGTAATGCTAAATTTCTCAAAATCTGTTCTGATGAGGAAACAAACTCATTTACATCTTGGATGGCCTGAGAGGTAAATTCAGCAAATGTTCATTTTTGGTTCATCTAAACTAATCCTTTAAGAAGAACCTCATTATTCACGCAAAAAAACTCTGAAACGTGTGATACTGTACACTTACCTCTCCATTGCTGCAAGGCTCTGCTGTAGAGTATTTCTGAGTGCAGCTCTGTCCATCCTCCAGGTCGAACACTTCACTGCAGTTGTGTGCATACAGCATCAGAGCGCTCCATGTGCGCCCAAAGTCCTGCGAGCGCTCGATCGCCATGGCAGCAGGGCGTGGTGACCGAAATATGATAATGAGGTGGGTGAAGTAAAATTCCACCTCCAAATCCAGCTTTAGAGTTTCGATGGAAACACCCTGAGCGGACTGCCACCACGTCGGTGGGTGTTTGAAGGGTGAGTCTGTCATGGACGCAGGTGGGTGTGCACGGTGCAGTACAGAAGCATCACACACCTCACAATGCAACACACATCTATTCATTTTGTAGACAGGCCTACAGTAGCGTTCTGGAGAGGACGAGCCACACTGGGAAATTGTCTGTACAGGACGCCCAACTGCCAGGTTCCCCATTCGTGGATTACACACCCGATTCTCACATCCTGGTACATATAAACAAGTAAAACTTTTTTAAAATACAACACATACACAAACAAATTGACTGAACGCAAAATAATGCACATTCCAACAGACACTGACTAGAAGCATTTGGACACTACAGGGAAAAAAACGAATGCCAAAAAGGTCTAAGACTTGTAGTTTTGAGAAAAGACCGTTTTAAGCAGTATGTCAACAAGTAATTATCTTTGAGCAGTTACACTAGTCTGGGCTACATAATCAGATTCCAAACACTAAGTACTATTATTACATTTTAGAGTGCTAATAATCAGATTACTTTTTTTTATAGATTACATGACTATTATTTACACAATGGCAGTAAACTACTCAAAATGTACTGATTCGCTCTAATTCTTCTTTTTTCTCTTGTAAATGATCTTTTCTAAAAAATCCTACATCTTATATACATTTGGAATTGTTTCCAGTTTTATGAAACTACACACACCAGCCAGTCAGATGAATACAGAATGGAGAGGCCAAAACTTTAAACTTGATATTTTTATGATTTAATTAATTATTAGCTTTTCGGCACTTCACAAACCCCCTGCCGGTCTCTCAGGAACTCCAGTTTGCAAAACTTAAGTTGGTTCAAATTGAATGCACTTCATGATGCTGAAAACAAAGATTGGAAAATGTTTTCTTATGAATTTGGTCAAAAGTAATAGTCAGAATACATTACCTAATGTGTGCGATCCAATAGATCACGTTACTAACTACAATTTAATTGACTACCATTTGGAAGTAATCTACACAGCATTGTTTATGACTAAATTATAGCCAATAGATTTACCCATCACATTTTTTTTGGAGGGGGGCGTTTTAAAACCTTTTAGATATGTTTAGCTATATGTGTTGTGAAACAAAATTACGATTTGGGTTGCACGAGATTGACAGACTGTGCCCGAAAATGACCTTTACATTTTTTGGCCATAGATTACATTACTATTATTTACACAATGGCAGTAAACTACTCAAAATGTACTGATTCGCTCTAATTCTTCTTTTTTCTCTTGTAAATGATCTTTTCTAAAAAATCCTACATCTTATCTACATTTGGAATTGTTTCCAGTTTTATGAAACTACACACACCAGCCAGTCAGGTGAATACAGAATGGAGAGGCCAAAACAACTTTAAATTGGATATTTTTATGATTTAATTAATTATTAGCTTTTCGGCACTTCACAAACCCCCTGCCGGTCTCTCAGGAACTCCAGTTTGCAAAACTTAAGTTGGTTCAAATTGAATGCACTTCATGATGCTGAAAACAAAGATTGGAAAATGTTTTCTTATGAATTTGGTCAAAAGTAATCCGAAAGTAATCAAAAAGTCCGAAAGTAATCAAAAAGTAGTCAGAATACATTACCTAATGTGTGCGATCCAATAGATCACGTTACTAACTACAATTTAATTGACTACCATTTGGAAGTAATCTACACAGCATTGTTTATGACTAAATTATAGCCTATAGATTTACCCATCACATTTTTTTTGGAGGGGGGCGTTTTAAAACCTTTTAGATATGTTTAGCTATATGTGTTGTGAAACAAAATTACGATTTGGGTTGCACGAGATTGACAGACTGTGCCCGAAAATGACCTTTACATTTTTTGGCCACATTTATATTTAATAAAAAAAAGCGTTTTACAGTCACTGTATAACTCCCTCACTGATAAACATATAAACAAACACTTTTTTATATAAATACAATTATAGTACAAAGAAAGAAATAAACGCACTTTTAACGTGCTTTAATATAATCTACAAATGCAGAATCAATCTGCACATTGGTTGGACTCAGCGGCCACATCTCGATGTTGGCTGTGTACGCATATGCAAAGTTTTTTGTTTTGTTTTGCATATTCAAATCATCCCAGTCTCTTTCTCTCCATATCAATCAGTTCGCAGTAGTCTCTGTTCGGCTGAAAACCAGACAACTTGTTTTGATCGCACCTGCTGGGTGAATAGTTTACATGCGTAAAACACTGACCTGAACGCACGGGGTGAGGAACGCTCATCAGGAGCGCTGCGAACAACACGCATCTCCCTGGCAGCTCCATATTAATCATCAATCCAGTAAAAAATAGAAAAGCCACAAATTACACGTATCAAACCCCGCGAGTGGGTTTAATCCACAATACGCACGGGAACCTGATTCCACTCCAGAGCCTTTCAGATTGCATGTAGGAGCACGACTTCATTGGCGTGGGTTGGCCAGGTGCGCAAACGCTGAGCGGAGGTGATCTGCTCCAGTAACAAACAGAAACTGTTCAGCTGAAATAGGACACAACTCTCGCGCGACAACGCCATTGGTGTGTAACCTCAAATACGCGTCTGTCAGAGTCACTTCTGTCCCCGGCCGCGCTGCTCGTGTAGTGAGCTGTGTGTGTGTGTGTTCTGCTCTGAGCGCGACTCGTGGGGCTGCGCGTGCTGCGCGTGCTGCTCTGTAACACCTGAGTTGGAATCTGGAGCCCCTTTGAGTGACAGGAGCTTTGAAGAACACAGGCCACGCCCCTTCTCCCAGCATTTTTCCTGATTTAATGGAGCATTCCTGGCATGAGTCACCTGAGTCATTCAACGTCAGATCTCTTTCGCACAAACGTTTACCTAATTTAGCTGTCTAAATGGACACTTTCTACTGAGTTAAATTATTATATAGGCTAACTGTAGACTTTTTAAGTTATCTTTGATCATTGTTTTCACAAATTTTATATTCGGTTATTTAATATTACATGGAAGTTTGTCTTAATGCCCCATATAAAAGTTTATGCATGATAGTTTATAAAAATAAAGGTTCCAAAAGGGGGTTTGCAGCAGCAATGTCTTAGAATAATCATTTTTTGGTTCCCCAAATTAGCTTTCATTGAACAGTTCTTCTTATTTTTTTTTCTTAGTGTGAAGAACATTCTAAAGAGCAAAGAACATTTTTCCACTATATACAGGTGCATCTCAATAAATTAGAATGTCGTGGAAAAGTTTATTTATTTCAGTAATTCAACTCAAATTGTGAAACGCAAAGTCTTTGGTTCTTTTAATTGTGATGATTTTGGCTCACATTTAACAAAAACCCACCGATTCACTATCTCAACAAATTAGAATACTTCATAAGACCAATAAAAAAAACATTTTTAGTGAATTGTTGGCCTTCTGGAAAGTATGTTTATTTACTGTACATGTACTCAATACTTGGTAGGGGCTCTTTTTGCTCTAATTACTGCCTCAATTCGGCGTGGCATGGAGGTGATCAGTTTGTGGCACTGCTGAGGTGGTATCGAAGCCCAGGTTTCTTTGACAGTGGCCTTCAGCTCATCTGCATTTTTTGGTCTCTTGTTTCTCATTTTCCTCTTGACAATACCCCATAGATTCTCTATGGGGTTCAGGTCTGGTGAGTTTGCTGGCCAGTCAAGCACACCAACACCATGGTCATTTAACCAACTTTTGGAGCTTTTGGCAGTGCGGGCAGGTGCCAAATCCTGCTGGAAAAATGAAATCAGCATCTTCAAAAAGCCAGACAGCAGAAGGAAGCATGAAGTGCTCCAAAATGCCTTGGTAAACGGGTGCAGTGACGTTGGTTTTCAAAAAACACAATGGACCAACACCAGCAGATGACATTGCACCCCAAATCATCACAGACTGTGGAAACATAACACTGGACTTCAAGCAACTTGGGCTATGAGCTTCTCCACCCTTCCTCCAGACTCTAGGACCTTGGTTTCCAAATGAAATACAAAACTTGCTCTCATCTGAAAAGAGGACTTTGGACCACTGGGCAACAGTCCAGTTCTTCTTCTCCTTAGCCCAGGTAAGACGCCTCTGACGTTGTCTGTGGTTCAGGAGTGGCTTAACAAGAGGAATACGACAACTGTAGCCAAATTCCTTGACACGTCTGTGTGTGGTGGCTCTTGATGCCTTGACCCCAGCCTCAGTCCATTCCTTGTGAAGTTCACTCAAATTCTTGAATCGATTTTGCTTGACAATCCTCATAAGGCTGCGGTTCTCTCGGTTGGTTGTGCATCTTTTTCTTCCACACTTTTTCCTTCCACTCAACTTTCTGTTAACATGCTTGGATACAGCACTCTGTGAACAGCCAGCTTCTTTGGCAATGAATGTTTGTGGCTTACCCTCCTTGTGAAGGGTGTCAATGATTGTCTTCTGGACAACTGTCAGATCAGCAGTCTTCCCCATGATTGTGTAGCCTAATGAACCAAACTGAGAGACCATTTTGAAGGCTCAGGAAACCTTTGCAGGTGTTTTGAGTTGATTAGCTGATTGGCATGTCACAATATTCTAATTTGCTGAGATAGTGAATTGATGGGTTTTTGTTAAATGTGAGCCAAAATCATCACAATTAAAAGAACCAAAGACTTAAACTACTTCAGTCTGTGTGCATTGAATTTATTTAATACACGAGTTTCACAATTTGAGTTGAATTACTGAAAAAAAAAAAGAACTTTTCCACGACATTCTAATTTATTGAGATGCAACTGTATTTAACCAACTTTTGGTGCTTTTGGCAGTGTGGGCAGGTGCCAAATCCTGCTGGAAAATGAAATCAGCATCTTCAAAAAGCTGGTCAGCAGAAGGAAGCATGAAGTGCTCCAAAATTTCTTGGTAAATGGGTGCAGTGACGTTGGTTTTCAAAAAGCACAATGGACCAACACCAGCAGATGACATTGCACCCCAAATCATCCCAGACTGTGGAAACTTAACACTGGACTTCAAGCAACTTGGGCTATGAGCTTCTCCACCCTTCCTCCAGACTCTAGGGTCTTGGTTTCCAAATGAAATACAAAATTTGCTCTCATCTGAAAAGAGGACTTTGGGCCACTGGGCAACAGTCCAGTTCTTCTTCTCCTTAGCCCAGGTAAGACGCCTCTGACGTTGTCTGTGGTTCAGGAGTGGCTTAACAAGAGGAATACGACAACTGTAGCCAAATTCCTTGACACGTCTGTGTGTGGTGGCTCTTGATGCCTTGACCCCAGCCTCAGTCCATTCCTTGTGAAGTTCACTCAAATTCTTGAATCGATTTTGCTTGACAATCCTCATAAGGCTGCGGTTCTCTCGGTTGGTTGTGCACTCTTGTGAACAGCCAGCTTCTTTGGCAATGAATGTTTGTGGCTTACCCTCCTTGTGAAGGGTGTCAATGATTGTCTTCTGGACAACTGTCAGATCAGCAGACTTCCCCATGATTGTGTAGCCTAGTGAACCAAACTGAGAGACCATTTTGAAGGCTCAGGAAACCTTTGCAGGTGTTTTGAGTTGATTAGCTGATTGGCATGTCACCATATTCTAATTTGTTGAGATAGTGAATTGGTGGGTTTTTGTTAAATGTGAGCCAAACTCATCACAATTAAAAGTACCACAGACTTAAACTACTTCAGTCGTGTGCGTTGAATTTATTTAATACACAAGTTTCACAATTTGAGTTGAATTACTGAAATAAATGAACTTTTCCACGACATTCTAATTTATTGAGATGCACCTGTAGAACATTTCTTAGAATGGAAAGGTTTCACATGAAACCATCAATGCCAAAAAATAACCTTTATTTTTAAGAGTAGGCTATAGGTTAAAAACCTTGAAAATGACAAATAGGGTTTAAATGCAAAAGCATCTAAGTGCCGTCTGAGATTTTCTTCTAAAATTAATATTTTTCTCAGGCTCCTATGTTTATGTTGAGTTATTTCAGTTTAATGGCAATGTAGTGAAATCACTGAACCTACACATAGGAGCTTGAGAAAACTGCTAATTTTAGAAGAACATTTCAAATGGCACTTAGAGGCTTTTGCCTCTGAACTGAGATTAAATATCATGTTTTATATGGCTGTCATTTGAGGTTAACATCATTTAAATTATCATTCAAATGTATTTTAATTAGCAAAAGCTATTTAGTAAAGAAAACTGTTTCACACTGTTCTTTTTTCAGTTTATCAAAAGTTCTTATTTGATTCTTGGATGACGCTCATTAGGGCTGGTTCCAAATTATGATTCCTAATGTAACTGAAATCAAAGTATAAGTATATTTTGAGATTTAAATCATGTGAAATCAGCTGACAGGAAAAGAGAAGAGTGTATATTGATTTGGTGAAGGCGGAAAGGTTGCATTTTAAGATTGGTCAACAGGAAAGTAAAGGATAAAAGACTGGCCACTTTCTGAAATATTGAAAAAATGCTTGTCTGGAATGCGGATCTGCAAAAGATTTCCATTCTAATCCGCTATAGCATGGGCTTTCAGGCAGCTTTGCTAAGCTTTGATTCATTCACAAAGCACCCAGCACATCTTTGGAAAAATTCATATAACTCACTTTTATTTAAAAACTAATTTACTTTATTTTGTGCTGCAGGTACACATGATACAATAAACTAATAGATTCTGTCTATACCTTGCTACATCCTTTCAGGCAATAGACCTGGAAAATAATCTCTTAGCATATCTAATCCATCCTGTCAGCCATGCAAACATTTCAAATATGGCCTCTTTGAATACATGGTAATAAAATGCAAAAACCTCGTCTTTACTTAGTAGACGAATCAACTGTGCAAGATCTAATTGCATGCATTTTATTTTTATTTATTTACTTATGTGTAGGTATTGAAAAATGCATGTAATTAATTGTACAAAATAGTGAAAGTCATTCTACACTATTCAACATTTGAAGTGGATCAAAACCTTTCATCAAAGTTGTCCTAAAACCAAAATGCGCAAAATTGTCACAACATCAAATCTCAGCAAAAATATATATTTTTATGTTAATTTAGATTTGTTTGTAAAATAATATGCATAATAGAATATTAAAATATAAATAACTGTATTTTTAAATACATTGAATTATTGAATACCTACACATTTTTGAATGATTACAATTTAAGGTTCTTTTTATAGCTAGTAAACTAGTAATTCTACACATTCTCAACAATTATGCTTTAAGCAGTGTATTAGTAGTTAGTTAGTATGCTACACTCTAAGAAAAGTCTGTAAAAAAATAGGGCACAATCTACTATGTTAATATGAAAGTAATTTCCGTATTGGTTTTTTTACCTGCATTTTAAATTACGCATTGTTTTCGGGTTACAATAGATAATGTCTTGAAAAATTACAAGTATATTTTCCATTTTTCTTACAGCATACTAACTGATCAACAATCGCAAGTTCGAGCTACTAACAAAGTGTATCATAAATGAACAATTATTCAATTATTATTAAATTGAACAATTGCACATAGCAGCTAACTCAATTCACGTGATGTGTGTGCTGCTAGGCATCTTTGGTTTCCTCTTTTTGTGTGATTTGGATGGAAAATGTGTGCCTTTTTATTTAGTCACTTATCAAAAGTTGCTAAAAGTTGCCAAATAAATTTTAAATTTTGCTTTTGGAAGAAAAAGTGGCTAGGGTAGTGTGAAAAGTTGCTAAGTTGGCAACACTGCATCCGGGCCCATTGTGCTCATATGGTGCTATTACCCGCCAGTGCTGCGTGTGGCGCTGTGCTCAGACGCGCTCTCCTCTCCCGCCGTGCGGTCAAAGTGCGCTTGTAGTCCTTCCCTCATTCGGCGGCAAGGCGTGCGAGTATGCTACAATAGCCTATGCTATTTAAATAAACACACTTTCTTCCTTAATACTACTTTAGCTGTACAGTCATGGTAAGTCCTACAGAATCTTTTCCCTTTGGCTTAATATCTGAGGTTCTGTAAAAGAGCGAGGTGGTTTTCATTCATGAATGAGCTGAATGTTAGCATCTGGAACGTATAGCGGACGTTGTTTTCAGCAGCGATCAATGTTTTGTTAGAAACGCTGAGCTCGTATGATCAATATTTCCCCTTGCTATGTCGCAACCTAGTCAGCTGCCTCCCTAGATAGTGTTTAAAATGCTCACTGTGTAGAAAGCTAGCTTGCTTTCCTTGTGACAAAATCTTAAAGGTCTTCGTGTTGTATTTCTCTGTTCAATTCGCAACTAATTCAGTGGAATCCAACAAGGATACTATGAGACGGTTAACTAAAGTTTCTAATGAGATGAGCAAAATTTTATTGCAACGTTATCTAGTCAAATCTTCAGAAGCCTGCTTTTTTTTTTTTGCATTAATGTCTTTCTCCTTGACATTTTTTGGGAATATTAGTTCCTTGTGATATTCCACAGAAGCATGTTAAGTTGCCCTATCCAGTCTTATTTGGGACTATAATAGAAAAGTTCTCTTTTTTATTTTTTTATGTTGGAATTCTATAAAATAATTCCTATTGGAATACTTTTAGGATTGGTTCCAAATTATGATATGAAATTCCAAACTTAATCTCTAACACTGAACTCTTTTCTGCAGAGCTTGCCGCTGAACCCCAAGCCCTTTCTGAACGGCCTCACGGGAAAGCCTGTGATGGTGAAGCTGAAGTGGGGTATGGAGTACAAGGGCTACCTGGTGTCCGTGGACGGCTACATGAACATGCAGGTATGTCTGATTATAATTCACGTTTATAAATCCATCAGTCATTGATGCTGGTGTTTTTATCTGCTACATACAATATCCATAGTAAACTAGCAGGTCACAAAATGCACATATCCAGTGTTCCCAACCCTGGTCCTTGAGGCACCCCAACACTGCACGTTTTGCATGTCTCCTTAATTAAACACATTTGATTCAGACAATCAGCTCAATAGTAGAGACTTCAAGACCTGAAACTGGTGTGTCAGAGAAAGGAGACATGCAAAATGTGCAGTGTTGGGGTGCCTCCAGGACCAGGGTTGGGAACCACTGATTTAGAGCAATGCTCACGTCTGAGTTGATATGGGTTATTGAGCTCCGTTTCTCTGCTATATCTAGCTGGCAAACACAGAAGAGTATGTGGATGGAGCATTAGCGGGGCATCTTGGTGAGGTGCTCATCAGGTAAGGGTCATTAAGTTGAAACTCAATTTACAACTCTGTAATATCAGAAAATGCATACTTTGTATTATAATGTAATAACTTTGTTTTCTTTTCTGCAGGTGTAATAATGTTTTGTACATAAGAGGAGTAGAAGAAGAGGAAGAAGACGGCGAGATGAGAGAATGAAGAGTGATTTGATTTCTTTTTCTAATCGGATTGGATGATTTATTGGTTATTTTGCAGTTTGTCCCAGTTTTATGTGAAGCTGTGTCTCTTTTCTTCGTAAAATTGTTAGTTATTTTTTACACCGTAAAAGTTATTGGTGGCACAATGACAAATAAATTGTGCTGTTTGTATGTTTTTTTTTGTTGTCGTTTCTTTGACTGTAATATTTCAAGTCAAAATGAAATCAGAATCGACTCTACGTACTTAATGCAACAATTCATAAGTGCATATTTTTCTTTAGAATAACACTGTTTGTCATTAACAATAAGATTTTGTGTTTCAGCACTAATTCTGAAATATGATACCTTATACAGTCTCTGGTAGTTGCAGATGGACAGAATGAAGTCCCATCTTGTGTCTTTTTAGTTGACACTGAATATCAGGTTAATTTGGTAACCGGTGATTCATGAATGCTAAAGTTCACTGTTAGAGTGTATTCAACATTTTCTAAATGATCAGTTTGAAGGCAATTACCGTTTTAACTAAGTTATACAGTATGTGTAGTGTAGTAAGTTTATTTAAATATCCTATATTGTTTGGCATTAATCTTTTCCCCAGTAGTCACTCTAGCCAATTTAAGTAAACTAATACATTTGGCTTTAGACAGATTTGTTCTGTAAAATTACACCGGCAAGAGAAGGAAAAACACTTAGATCGGCTGAAGATGAGTTCCTCCCTCACTGATCATTGGTAATTCAGTTACCTGTTTCCTTCCCGACCTTCGTCCAGTTACCCAATTTTGGCTTCGCTAAATATTTACCCACTCTTATCCCTGAGCTCTGCTCTGAATCACTTGCACCAAAGTTAACCCAGCAATGTCTGCGAGCAGTTTCAGACTTTTAGTCAAGAATGCAACACAAGTGGTGTTAGTTTGTAGAAATGGTGAAGAGTACCTCACCAGAGATGGGATGCAGACGCTGGCAGTCGTTCAGAATGGCAGTGTGCTCATTGGACAGTAAGTCTTCACTTATTTATCGTGATGAATTCAGCATGTAAATAAACAGTTGGAAAACGCTCATGGTCTGTTATCTAATAGGTTATGTTAAAATGTATTGCATGTTTTTAAACAATTTTAAAGAGCTATTTTTATAGTAAATTTATTTTTTAAATAAAAAATTAAAGCATTGAAGACTGCTTTGAAAAAATATATTTCATGGCTCCCTTAAAGGGAGATTAGATGTATTACATGAAGTTGTTAAAAATACAATAAGCGCTCTGCTTTTAATTAATTATATATTGGGACAAAATTGTACACCGAAATTAGAAAAATCTCCTTTGGGAGAAAAGTTTTCTTTTAAGGTTATTTTGGCTAGTCTCTAGTAATTATACGTTTTATAAAATAACAATTAAGTATATGGGCTGTCCTCATTTAGGCGTGTGTGTACCTGGTATTTAACACATTGTGGGGACCAAATGTCCCCACAAGGATTGTAATACCAGTCAATTTTGACCTTGTGGTGACATTTTTTAGGTCCCCATGAGGAAAGCTTATAAATCATACAAAATGATTTTTTTTTTGAAAATCTAAAAATGCAGAAAGTTTCCTGTGAGGGGGTAGGGTTGGTGTAGGCTGATAGAAAATAGTTTGTACAGTATAAAAACCATTACGCCTATGGAATGTCCCCATAAAACATGCAAATGCAATGTGTGTGTGTGTAGTGATGGACTAATTAAAGCTGTTGGACCAGCAGACATCATTGAGTTTCAGTTCAAAGGAGCAAAGTTTGACAATGTTCTGGATGCTTCTGGCATGTGTGTCATCCCTGGTAAGTGTTACATCTACCACCGTTTCTGTTGACAATTCCTTTTAAAAAAAAGTTGAAAATCTTAACACAATGTTTCAGGCCTGGTCGATGCACACACACATCCAGTATGGGCCGGAGACAGAGTGCATGAGTTTGCCATGAAGGTGCTGCTCCCTTTTTTTCCCCATCTGTTTCTACTCTTGCATTTTATATTATATGAATATATCTTTAAGTCTTTGTGTTAGAGAAGTTATCTGAACAAGCATCTTAATACAAGTAATGAAGTATTTTCATTGTGCCCTGTTGTGTGTACAGCTGGCCGGTGCCACATATATGGAAGTGCATGAAGCAGGAGGTGGAATCCATTTCACAGTGGCACATACTCGCTCAGCAACTGAACGACAACTATTAGATGGGTTACAGAGCCGTCTGGAGCGCATGATGAGAGCTGGAACCACGCTGGTGGAGTGTAAGATTGCTCCCTTTTTTTCCCCATCTGTTTCTACTCTTGCATTTTATATTATATGAATATATCTTTAAGTCTTTGTGTCAGAGAAGTTATCTGAACAAGCATCTTAATACAAGTAATGAAGTATTTTCATTGTGCCCTGTTGTGTGTGTACAGCTGGCCGGTGCCACATATATGGAAGTGCATGAAGCAGGAGGTGGAATCCATTTCACAGTGGCACATACTCGCTCAGCAACTGAACGACAACTATTAGATGGGTTACAGAGCCGTCTGGAGCGCATGATGAGAGCTGGAACCACGCTGGTGGAGTGTAAGAGCGGATATGGGCTTGAGCTGGACACTGAACTCAAGATGCTGAGGGTGATCAATTCAGCCAGAAACTCACTGCCAATCGGGATATCAGCAACATACTGCGGAGCACATGCAGTACCCAAGTACATAGTCTTTATAACAAACACTATTACTGTTTTTGATCAAATAAATGCAGCCTTGGTGAGCATAAGAGACCAACCCCAAATGTTACAAACCTTAATTTGTTTAACATCCATTTTCTCAGAGGTAAAACTATGGAGGAAGCCACTCAGGACATTGTGGCAGTGCAGTTGCCCAAGATAAAAACGCAAATTGCTTCAGGTGAACTGCAGGTGGACAACATTGATGTATTTTGTGAGAAAGGTGTGTTTGATCTGAACTCAACACGTTGCATACTCAAGGCTGGCAAATATATGGGCCTCAACATCAACTTTCATGGCGATGAACTCCATCCCATGAACTCGGCACATGTAAGCATGCATACTTATATACTTTAATAAACGTTGAAATTGTCGTTTCTTAAGAAACTCACTGCCAATCGGGATATCAGCAACATACTGCGGAGCACATGCAGTACCCAAGTACATAGTCTTTATAACAAACACTATTACTGTTTTTGATTAAATAAATGCAGCCTTGGTGAGCATAAGAGACCAACCCCAAATGTTACAAACCTTAATTTGTTTAACATCCATTTTCTCAGAGGTAAAACTATGGAGGAAGCCACTCAGGACATTGTGGCAGTGCAGTTGCCCAAGATAAAAACGCAAATTGCTTCAGGTGAACTGCAGGTGGACAACATTGATGTATTTTGTGAGAAAGGTGTGTTTGATCTGAACTCAACACGTTGCATACTCAAGGCTGGCAAATATATGGGCCTCAACATCAACTTTCATGGCGATGAACTCCATCCCATGAACTCGGCACATGTAAGCATGCATACTTATATACTTTAATAAACGTTGAAATTGTCGTTTCTTACATCATCTGTGTCTCTTCCTTGTCCACCTGTCTAACAGCTTGGGGCAGAACTTGGCGCTTTAGCCATCAGCCATTTAGAAGAAGTGACAGATGATGGAATTGCTGCAATGGCAAAAGCTAAAACATCAGCAGTCCTCCTGCCCACCACTGCCTATATATTAAGGTAAATAACTACAATGTTGATGTTTTCCATAAAATAATTGGAAGAAATCAGGGATTTGATTCTCCTTGTGTCTGTTGAAGGCTGTCTCCACCACGTGCGAGAGATATGCTTGATGCTGGAGTCATAGTGGCCCTTGGCAGTGACTTCAACCCCAATGCCTACTGCTGCTCAATGGTGACCATAAGACTCAAAACGTTTTGGAATAAAAGTTATCAGTAGAAATGTAACGTGACCACTTAATTTCATTCTGTTTTTTCTGTTTATTAGCCTATGGTGATGCACTTGGCATGTGTGCTGATGAAGATATCTATGCCAGAAGCTTTGGCTGCAAGTACTATAAATGCAGCCTATGCTCTCAACCGTTCACATACGCATGGATCGCTTGAAATCGGGAAACAGGGGGACCTTGTGATCATCAACGCACCACGGTTAGATCGTATCCATACAGTAACTAGAGATCTATGAGGGCAACTGCTGAATAGTTTACGTTCGAATAAGGCATAAAAATAGTTATATATTAAAAAACAGGGTTATTAATTAAAACTAAAACAAAATAAAATGTAATTTGAAATAAAATAAACATTAACTGAAATAAAATTAAATGCTTAAAAAACTTTTACTTATTTTATTTCAGCTAGTTGCCAAGTCAACATTTCTCATTTTTGTTTAGTTCAACTTTAAGTACTTAAAGGGTTAGTTCAACCAAAAATGAAAATTCTGTCATTAATTACTCACCCTCGTGTCGTTCCAAACCCGTAAGACCTTCGTTCATCTTCGAAACACAAATTAAGATATTTTTGATGCATCCCGTGAGCTCTCTGACCCTCCCATAGACAGCAAGGTAACTACCACGATCAACGTCCAGAAACGAAGCAAGGAGATCGGTAAAATAATCCATGTGACATCAGGGGTTCAACCATAATATTACGAAGCTATGAGAATACTTTTTGTGCACAAAAGAAAAAAAACGACTTTATTCAACAATTCGTCTCCTCCGCATCACCCTTGCGCAATTTTGGAGAATATCCACTGAATGTAAATGGCATATGCTGTTCTGTGTGAGCTGCATCACGCGGTGATGTAAACAGCGTATCCGCGTGCCGCAGCTCACACAGATCAACATACTCCGTTTACGTTCATTGGATATTCTCCAAAATGGCACCAGGGTGACTCGTAGCTTCGTAATACGTTGATCGTGGTAGTACCCTTGCTGTCTATGGGAGGGTCAGAGAGCCCTCAGAATTCATCAAAAATATATTAATTTGTGTTTCGAAGATGAACGGGGGTCTTACGGGTTTGAAACGACATGAGGGTGAGTAACTAATGACAGAATTTTAATTTTTGGGGGAACTATCCCTTTAAGTACTACTGTTAAAAAATTAATAATAATGACAAAACACAACAAAATGACTAAAATCTCAACTAAAATTAGTGAAAACTAAAAATATAAAAATAAAATATAATTAAAAATATTAACATCAAATAAAATCAGTTATTGAGATTCAGATATACAGGTTTGGATTATAACTGGTGCTTGATGGGACTTGATAAGGAGGTTGTTATAATTTGAGTTCTCTTCCTCTGTTGCAGGTGGGAACATCTGGTCTACCAGTTCGGAGGCCATCAGGAGCTCATCAGATATGTAATAATCAAAGGCGAGATTGTTTATGAAAACGATAAAGTCTTGAACCTTTGAGGATTCTGCACCATGGACCAACCCCTCAATGAATCAACAAAAGATCATGTGGTAAAGTTTTATTACCATGGTTAGTAAACCACATGGAGCCACACTGAATTATAAAACAAAAAAACATGTTTTGTTGATAAAAACTACATAAATAATTTCTATAAATATTCACACAAATTAAAGGTTATTCTGTTTACAAAGGCTGTATAAACTCATACAAACTTCTTTTGTATCAGTGTGTCCTTCCATCTCCAAAAGGTGTCTGTCATCGTAAAGGAAATGCACGGTTTAGTACCAGCTCCATCTTCTCTCCTCCTAATGCACATGCATCTAACACGCACAGTAGTCTTTGATTGGTCAACTGGTTTGCTGTGGCGATCAAGTCAGCTGTTGGAGAAGAAAGAGAAACCAGATTTAAATGTTTAGCTAATTTATTCCCACAGGAAATAAAATAAAGTTTTAGTGGTAGTTGTTATATTTATTTAATTGAAATAAAAATAATTCTCACATACAAGTAGCTTTACCATAGGCTTATTAAAAAAAACAATAAAAACACTGGCATTTTTTAGCAGAATGTAGTATGAATAAAACTCCTGCGATTTTTGTTGTTGTTGTTGAAAGCATTATCGAATAAACTAAAATACGGCAATTTATGTGAATGCACTGAAATTCGTTCTGAATAAATAAAGCCCACTTGCTTCATATTTACCAGGGCTTGGGGGCGGGGCATGTGGTGAAAAGCCTCCATGTGATAGGATAGACTCCCAGGAGTTATTGTGCGAAAGGGGGAGGGGCATCCAGTGCAAGTTTCCCGGGGCAGCAGGCAGAAAAAGAACATCAAGCATCACTCCATCTGATAGAGCTTAAGTAGAGAAATTAAAAAACTTTGGTCACAATACTACAAATACGCTGTGACTAACACTCGAACTTCATGCAAAAATGTTTGTGTGTGTGTTTTAAATGTGCACCTCTCATTGTCAGAGTGAAGTAGCCAGTGTAGCAGGAGGCGGGGCTAAATGACTCCAGCTCTCTCTGTGGGAGGAGCTTGTGAAAGTTGTTAACCTGCAGCCCCACGGCAACAGCCTGGACGTGTCGCCGCTCATAACAAAAAAGCCGTGGCAAAGTTTCATTGGCAACACGTGTCAGCCCCAGGCGGGCGGTCATGGGACTAGTGGGCGGCGTCAAGAAGTCTCCGTCTTCATCTTCATCATTACTGTCATCTTCCTGTTCTCCGACTAGAAACTCCATGGCGCCATCAAACAGGGAAAAATCTGCAGGGCACAGGGACACAATGATCTTTCTCTTGAAATTCATATCAAATTTGCTTTTCACAAGCGATTTTTGTCAATATTCATTGTTAATCCTGATTAGCTTTCTGGTTTCATGGTGAAATGATGTGCAGGATGAATCCAGTCATTTTTATGGCTCTTACCTCTCTCCGCATCATCCTCCGTTGCAAGTGGTTGCAGAGGTGGTGCCAGCCTGAAGAAGAGAGTATTATTATTCTCCACTCAATAACAGCAGTTCTTCTCTATCGGACAGAAACCAAACATTCGTACCTCTTTCTAGGACTAGTACTGCTGAAAAGTTTCCGTTTCACAGGTGTCCTGTGAGGTTCAGACCTGTGGTAAAAACAGTCTTGAAGGACAGTTTACCCAAAACTGAAAATGTAAGATATCCTCTGATCTTCCTTAGAAAATTTAAAAGGAGTGCTTTAGCTGCTCAGTCCCATGCAGTGACAGTGAAGTTATTACTACCACGGTAGTTATCGAATCTCATTTACACTTCTGCTCATGTTGTAGGTTGCAAGACATTTTTTGATGATTTTTGGACAAACCTGTCCATACTTATTACATCAGAAACCCAAGATAACACACACAATCACACACCCCTCTCTTTGCCGTCGTACTCTAGGACTGAGTGGAGCTGATGGAAGATCTGAATACTGTGTTCTCCCACTGTCCTATAAAAGAAAAGAAAATAGAGATATAGCAAAAAGAGTTACACTACTGTTCAGTTTGGGGTTATTAATTATTATGTTGTTGGTTGTATAATAGTGTGGGTTATTTGTTGCTGTCTATGTATATACCTCTCTATGATGGTAGCAGGCTGCAGTGATGACACACTGAATAGCAAACTGCCGCTTCTCTCTATAAATTAACTTCTCACATTCTAATTTCATCTCTCCTCCACTGATGAGACCAGCTTCCCCTGCAAACACACACTGAAATTAGTCACAGGAAGAAAACCTGAAATGGTACAGCAACACATTTGAGTACTGAATTCATTTCATCACACTACACAGTACAGGCTGTCATTATTCCATGCTTAGTCCATTCAAAAACATATCTATTTTTACATGAACCCTGGCAAAATCTAGAAACATTCTCAAATAGCTTTCTGCTTCTCACCGTGTCGGTTTTCCATGAAGTTATGCAGTGAAACAGGAAGTGGTGGGTATTTGAAATATCCTCCAATCACAGCTCTTTCCAGCAGACTGCTCTCATCCACCTGCCTCAGCCAGTGGAGAAACTGCCGGATGGGCCGTATCCCTCTGTATGGCATCACGGGGTGAGACCCTGTGCCTGTTTTTATGTTTGAAAATAATAGCATTGGATTCTTTTAATTCTGAAATAAGTCTATAGTTACTACAGGTTTTGAAAATGTTTTTGAAAGAAGTCTCTTAAGCTCAGGCTGCATTTGTTTAAACAAAAGTACAGCAAAAGCAGTAATATTGTAAAATATGATTACAATTTAAAATACTTGTTTTGTATTTTATAATATTTTAAAACGTAATTTATTCCTGTGATGGCAAAGCTGAATTTCCAGCATCATTACTCCAGTCTTCAGTGTCACACGATCCTTCAGAAATCATTCTAATATGCTGATTTGGTCCTCAAGAAACATTTCTTATCATCATCAATGCTAAAAACTGCTTAATATTTTTGTGGAAAACAAACAGAAAGTTCAAAACAGCATTTATTTAAAATAGAAATCTTTTGTAACCTCATAAATGTCTTTTCTGTCACTTTTGATCAGTTTGATCTTCCTTATAAAGGTTATAACTTGTCAACAAAAAAAGCCCAAACATTTAAACAGTAGTGTATATTATGTCTGATTCATAAAGGTGTTTTAAGTGTGTTATTCACCTGTGCAGTAAACCTGGGTCAGCGATGTGTTGGTAAGATATTCAAAAGTTGTAGCTCTGTCAACTGCACTCCTGATCAGCTTTAGTCTAGTGCAGACAAGCAGTGCCACTGAATAGAAAAAAATCAAAATTGATAGTTTGTCTATAATAATGATACAGAGACAGTGAAGAAAACTATTTACTTGGACAGATGCGGCTTTGAATGTCAGGCTGTGACGTGGAGAAAAGCTTGAGCATGATTGGCTTGTCTGATGTTCTGTCTGCCAGCTGAAGCCAACGATACTCCTCGATTTCTGACCTTTGCCCATCTGTAAGGGGAAAGGTTTTCAGTCTTTTGGCTAAAGATGCATATTGAGCATATTTCTGTGTGTACCGAACGTCCCACCTTTCCTCCTGACACGTTCTGGTCGACCCACAAAGATCACAACACCAATGATGTCGGAAATGTGGCCTTGTGGACAACTTGGAAGCTCGTGCCTGTAAAGCACGATCACTTAGTACATTTCTTTGATTTCAATTCAAGACTATAAAGGATATTGGGATTGTGATTTTGTACACATACCCACAGATGAATGAATGAGGCAGGTCTGGTAAAATCCAGTCCGGCGAAATCTGGTTCTTGGGGATGATAGTTATTTGAGCAGTGGGGTTCCTGGAATTAAGACTGATCTCTGAAGGATGAACAGAAGGTTCAAAGAAACAAAATATGTCTGAATAATATCCATGTTATAAATAAGAACTAATATTTTTTTTATCTTATTCATATACTGCAACAGACACAAACCTTCAATAGTTTTAGGTCAGTAAAGTTTTTAAAAGACATTTTTAAAACATTAAGGAAAAATTTATAATAATGAAAATATATGAAAACAGTTCATTTAAACTGTAAAAAATATTTCACAATATTACTATGTAACTGTATTTTTTGATCATATAAATGCAGCATCGGTGAGCATAAAAGATCATTAAAGAAAAGATAATTTTGATTAAAAATCAAAAACATAACCTGGCCGACACAAAACTTTTGAACGGTAGTGTGTATGTCATAACTTCATATGCTAGATGAGTTTAATGTTCTCTCTACCAATGTGTGGCTCTGATTCCTGCCCCGTGCGGCTGCTGTAACTCTCCTTGACTCTGTAGCGACACAATCTTACAACCTGACCCGGATGAAGGATTCGGTACCATTCCAGACAGACTGTGTTCCACAGCACAACACAGGCACTGGATGAGCCGTCACCAACCTGCAGCTCTGCCTGAGGACAACAGATTGATGGAAGAAGCTAAATTCAACGTCAAACCAATCTTGTGATGCATAACTAAAATGAACCAGTTTAGACTGGCATACAGATGAACAGTTGAAGTTAAAGTTGAAGTGCCCACAATATTAGTCAATAAATATCAAATATCGCTTGATATACTGCATCTCTGCTTCTTATTAGATTCGTTCTTACCAAAGCAACTTGTATTCTTCCAAAAATTACTACAAATGTTAAAAACAATATTTATTTTATTACATATGACCAAGTTCCTACTGTTAACAGATATTTGCACGGAAAAGGATGTCTTGTATTTGACCTCTGACCTTATAAGGACATTCACATTTCTGATCTGCTTTCCCGTAATAAATCAGTCTGGATTTGTGAAGGATCCGCACACACAAAGCCCCCCGGTAACGCCGAGATCCACTCAAGAAATGTCTGCGTACTTCTGCGAGGGAAACAGTGGAGCCAATATCTGCCACCAGAAACAAAGGCACATGCATGAATTTCATTTGTGTTCCACAGAAAAAAAAGTAAGTCATGCAGGTTGAAGGTGAGTAAAACATCATAGAATTTATTATTTTATTTAATTTATTTATTTGGAGTGAATTATCCCCTTGTGTTTGAAGGTGAATTTGACCCATGTATTTCATGGTTAACAGCCACTGGATAATAAATATTTTGTTATGCTAATTTCTCTACCACTGTCTACAGTTTTCCACACTTCTTCTGTTTAAAATCTTTTAGAAAATGTTTCAAACTTGTTTAAAATATTCAAATATGTGACCCTGGACCACAAAACCAGTCATAAGTAGCACAGCTATATTTGTAGCAATAGCCAAACAATACATTGTATGTGTCAAAATTATCCATTTTTCTTTTATGACAAAAATCATTGGGATATTCAGTAAAGATCATGTTCCATGAAGATATTTTGTACATTTCCTACCGTAAATACATCCAAACTTAATTTTTGATTAGTACTACGCACTGCCAAGAACTTCATTTGGACAACTTTAAATGCGATTTTCTCAATATTTAGATTTTTTTGCACCCTCAGATTCCAGATTTTGGAAATCAGATTGCCAAATATTGTCGTATCCTAACAAACCATACATCAATGCAAAGCTTATTTATTCAGCTTTCAGCTGATGTATAAATCTCAATTTAAAAAATAAAAGTCCCTTATGACTGGTTTTGTGGTGCAGGGTCACATATTCAGTTTTTTAATACATACATTTTTTCATGTGTGATAAGTATTAATATTAAAGGTTGTTGAAATCCAGTTAATAATACAATAATGTTAAGTATTTTAGAGGGAAGCTGTTTAGGTGAAAAATATAGGCCCCAAGTGATATGTTTATAAGTGAGTGATTCACTTTCATCTTCCACACCATGTATCTCCTCCTCCTCCTCCTCCTCCTCCGCGTCGGGTTCAGAGGGAGCCGTGTCCCGCCACATCTCTCCACAGAAGTCGTGATTATTCCACAGCGGCAGATAGCAGCTCCTGCGCGCTCTGAGCGGACCTGCGCTCGGCTCTGCTCCCATCCACGGAATGGCCCTCACATTGACGGAAGAGAGCGCCCTCAGAGCGGCATCGCCGCCGGAGAGTCTGTCCACCTCCAGGCTGCACGCATGAAAAGACGCGCTGTCTTCCCCGCGGCTGAGCTCCACATGCCGTATGACAGAGCCGCAGCGGAGCACATTGACGCTGATGAGTCTGTTGACCGCGGGATCCAGAGACACGCGGATCTTACAGTCTCCATCCGTGATAGTGGCCTCGAACAGACTCTCTGACATGGAGATGCTGTCCGGGAAACGGAGCGCGAAGTCCGCGTCTCGGCCGTAGCGCTCCAGAGAGATCACGTACAGCGGCTCCGAGCGGGTTCGCACTCTTGGGGAGGAAGATGTGCTGTATATGAACCTGTTTAGGGTCTTTTTGAGAGTGCAGCACTCTGAGGAGCTGCCTGACAGCGCGGCCATGTTCGCGCGACACAATAACAATACCGCAAAGCATTATGGGAGATTGAGTACAGCACAGAAAGACAACGAAAATAAAATGTAGGCTATATGCCCAGTTGTGTTGTTAAAATGCGTGTTTGAGCAGTCCTAACTAAAAGCAACTTGCACTGACATGTCTGAAAACATGCCAGTGCGCAGTGCCATTGATTTGTATGAAGATGCACAGTGATGTTTAAAAAAAAACTAGCCTACTTAAAGATTCTAATTTAACTAAAGTGTAATCCTGGCTTAATCTAACCCCTGGCTGTGAAACTAGGCCATAATGTTGAAAACAATTACTGAAATCAAGAATGAAATGAAATAAGAAATAGACAAAAATAAAATAGAAAAAGACGCAATTCTCAAAAATGAAAGAATGAACAGAACAAATAGAAAGAAAAATATATAGTAGAAATATGAAGCGTGTATGTGATCCTGGAGCACAAAACCAGTCGCAAGAAGCGCACGGGTATATTTGTAGCAATAGCCAGAAATACATTGTATGTATGGGTCAAAATGATCAGAAATCATTAGGATATTGAGTAAAGATCATGTTCCATAAAGATATTTTGTAAATTTCCTAGTGGGAAACTTATGCATAAATCTCAATTCTGACTTTATGACTGGTTTTGTGATCCAGGGTCACATATGAATTATATTTGAAGAAAGAAAATGAAATGAAATGAAGGAACTTTTATTTTATTTATAAAAAGATTGAAATAAAAATATTAAGAAAATAGGAATAAAAAAATATATAAATAATAAAGAAATAAATGAAACAACTGTTGACATAAAAAGCAGAAAATCAAATGCACGGGTGAAGATATATAAGAGAAAACAAAGATAAAGGAGAAAACTACAAATATTTTAGAAATCTAAAATAAGAAAATATAAAGAAAACGATGAAATAAAGATGAATAAAATACAAAAATAAAGACTAGTAAAATCATATAACAGTATATATATCCTATTACTTGTTTCAGTTTTTATAACCATTTCTTATGTGTAAGTTGTTGTTTTCTTGCGTGTGTGTTTGGCAGTGCTATTTTTTAGGATTACTGATAATCGTACTGATCGTTTGATTTGTATTACTTGCATTTGTTATTTATTTAAATTTTAGTTGCATTATGTCTGAATTTATTATGTCTGTATAGGTCTTTTATTAAGTTTTTAGTTTGATTTAATTTGAGTTATTTTAATACCTCAACAAACTAAATGGAAATGAAATAATATATATATTGCATTTATAAATGTGTATGTACATATACAGTATATCTGTATGTGTGTGTGGTTGCACATGCACACATATGTAGTTGTTTTTTTGGTGTTTGCTTAGTGTTACGTTAGAATCATTATTATACTCTTATACCTTTTGTTGAATTGTTTTTAGCTTTATTCTTTTGGTTTTCATTTAAATGTTAAGTTTTGAAATGTTGTTGTATGCATTTGTCATTTTTATTTAATCTCTTTATTTCTAAAATGTGTATAGGTAGTATTTATGAAGTTTCAGCTTTTAGTTTTGGATCTGTTTTTAGTTGTTTTAATACTACAACTGATTGCTTCTGTTGTCCTCATTTGTAAGTCGCTTTGGATAAAAGCGTCTAATAAATGACTAAATAAATAAATAAAATATAAAATGATTACAATAAAGACTAAATAAATAAAAAATAACTTTGAAAAAAAGTTACAGAAAAGTAAATACATGAAGATAAAAATATAGAAAGTCAAGTATGTAAATAATAAACGAAAATCTGAAAGAAAAGGAAAGAAAGACATTTTGACAGCAGTGTGAGCTGCAGAGCATTTGGGTCCCATGACAGCGCGATGAAAACACACAGGACGCCATCTAGCGGTGACTGCGAGTCACTGATGCAGCGCAATGAACGCACAGCTCCTCAGGCGAGCGTGGACTCAGGAGTGGTATCCCGTATGAGCGGACTTTAAAGACCGCAGCATGGACACAACTTATTAGCAGTTCTCTTTTCCAGTGTCTGAAGCCTGCTGCCCGGACTCTTGTGCCATGTGGAAATATTACAAAAACGGAGTTGTACCGAAAAGAAACAAGCAAAAATCGGTAAGATTGTATTTTCAATGTAATATATTTTATCCTTTTAAAGTCAATACAGAAGACTTTTCCTCCGTGTAAATTTAAAATGGATTATTTATGTGTAGCACTTTCTATTCTATTTTAATTCTACTTTATCTATATTTATCTTCTTTTTTGTTTTATTTTTTGTTTTAAAACAACAACAACAACAAATAACTAACAAACACTAGCTTTCTATTTTTTCTATTCTATCTACTTGTTTTTCTTTGTGTGTGTGTGTGTGTACTGGTTTATATATCCTGTTGGGGACTTAAACCTGACTACACACAGACTCATGGGGACTCGTGGTCCCCACGGGTACAAAAGCTTATAAATCATACAGAATATGTTGTGAGATGTATGTGCTAATATATTGTAAGATGTCCTTAATTATGTGATAGAAAAACATTTTAGGCCACCAGAGTGTTCCATTATCCAGAGTGAGTGTGGAAACAGAGCTGGAAATCACGGCGCACCTTAAAGTAAGTTAAATTAATTAATGTTTCAGAATCTATTTTAGTCTCATATTGGGTTATGATTGATAAGTAATGACTATTCTTAGGATTATCAGGCTTAAACCATGTTTATTGTTCTTTATTGGATATATAGCCTATCAGAAAAAGTAATGAAGTAAAGACTTTTATAGAATAAATTAAACAAATATGAAAATACATTTAATAGGAAATGCATGTATGAAGATGAATGAAGTATAAAATATTTTTGAAATAGGAAATAATAAAATAAAGAAAATGAATGGGAAAAAACAATTACAATTAAAGGAATAAGTAATGATTATTCTTTATTAAAAATGCGTTGGATTATCAGGCTTAAATCATGTTTATAGCACTTTAATTATTGCATCAAATAAATGTAAAAAAAAATTAAAATCAGGTGTAAAAGATTAATTGCAATTATAGAAAGACTTAATGAGTAAATAAAACAAATATTGAAATAAATATAATAGAAAATAAAATACATGTGTGAAGATAAAGGAGAAAAATATAAAAATATTTTGAAAAACAAAGTAAAAAATGTATAAAGAAAAAATAAAATAAAGACAGACAAAATATAAATATTAAGAAAAATGAAAATCAAATATAAAAAATACCACAATGGTCAAAAATCGAATGAAGTATTTTCTGAAAGGATCATCTAAATTTGAGAAATTCCAACAAAGGAAGCTGCAAATTAAAATCATTAGTTAAATTATTCATTTTTCTCTGTTCCAGTACCATTTGCATCAGCGTCATTTGAAGGGAACCACTCAGAATTCGTCTCTTGAGGAGAAAGAAGCCGCAGTGTTTCAGCAAACGAGGTTCAAGGTTAGTATGGTATGTTAACGTTTTAAGCATTTATTATAATTATATAATTTACGCAGACATGATGTGATCTAACATACATGAATGAATTCTTCTTTGGTGTTAAAGGACCAAGCTTCGTCAAACGGTCCTCCTGATCTCCTGCAGAGCCTTGTGCCACTAGATAAGATAGAGAAGGAAGAAAAAGAATACAAAAAGGAAAAGAAAGAGGGAACAGTAAATGTTCAAAATGCATCTTCATGTACGGATGAGGCCCCGGAGGGCCAAGGCTCTCTGTCTGAGGGACCATTTAGAGCTGCGGGTGTTGACTACAAACAAAGATCAAATGCAAGAGATCCAAAACGGCAAGATGATTCTTCTCCAAACACCTTACATGATGACAATATTTCATCATTACATTTTAAACACAGGAGATTCATGATCTATCTGTGTGGTGGATATAAAGGTAAGGTGGATATAGATTCTCTCAACAACACATATACTTTGCTAGATCGCTAGATTATTGAAACACACACACACACACACATATAGTTCAAAAGTTTCATATTTTTAATGTTTTTATGCCCGACCAAGTTTTATAATATTGTAAAATATTATTACTATATAAAAAGAACTGTTTGCTTTTTGAATATATTTTAAAGCGTAATTTGTTCCTGTGATGACAAAGCTGAATTTTCAGTCTTTAGTGTGACACCATCTAGATAATTCATTTCTGTCACTTTTGATTAATTTACTGTTTCCTAGTTTAATAACACTTTCATTTCTTAAAAAAAAAATCGTACTGACCTCAAACTTGAATTTAGCTATACTTGACATATGTTGTGTGTGTGTAGATACCGTCCCAGAGCGCAGTGCACTGATGGAGAGTGTGTATCCGCGGCTGTATCTACACTGTAAGCAGAGAGGATATGATTTCAGGATGATAGACCTGCGTTCAGGAGTCGGAGATCCTGTTTCGGACAATCATGATTTGGCAGAGATGCACACGGAGACACTTAGACGTTGTCAGGAGACTGAGGGGCCAACTTTTATTGTAGGTTTAGTTGCACACAGATCATTTACCTTCCAAGAGAGTCTCATGGGGAGAACGTAATTTGTTCCTGTGATGACAAAGCTGAATTTTCAGTCTTTAGTGTGACACCATCTAGATAATTCATTTCTGTCACTTTTGATTAATTTACTGTTTCCTAGTTTAATAACACTTTAATTTCTTAAAAAAAAATCGTACTGACCTCAAACTTGAATTTAGCTATACTTGACATATGTTGTGTGTGTGTAGATACCGTCCCAGAGCGCAGTGCACTGATGGAGAGTATGTATCCGCGGCTGTATCTACACTGTAAGCAGAGAGGATATGATTTCAGGATGATAGACCTGCGTTCAGGAGTCGGAGATCCTGTTTCGGACAATCATGATTTGGCAGAGATGCACACGGAGACACTTAGATGTTGTCAGGAGACTGAGGGGCCAACTTTTATTGTAGGTTTAGTTGCACACAGATCATTTACCTTCCAAGAGAGTCTCATGGGGAGAAAATTGTAGTATTTTTATCAATATTTAAGCCATAGACTTTTTCACAAAGCCAAATGTTGCGCATGTTTCAGTGTTGGACTGGGAAGTGGAACAGGGTCTTGGAGGAAAGCAGCCTCCGGAGGAGTACAGTCACTGCTATAAGAGGATCATCACTGACCTTCTGTACAATCTGAAAAATGAATACGCACCACAGTTTATAGACCTGCACAAAGGAAGATCTGAAATCAATCAAACCTTGCATCAAGCTCACCAGCGCTTCATACGCAACATTCACCTCAAGGTCGGTATCTCTCTATCTAGATATCTCTAGCTAGCCAAGGTACTGTTCAAATATCTGGGGCCAGTAAGATTTGTTAAAATAAATGAATACATCTATTAATCAAAGATGAATTAAATTGATCAAAAGCGACAGTAAATAGATTTATAATGTTAGAAAGATTTCTATTTCAAATACAGTAAATGCTGTTTTTGAACTTCCTATTCATCAAAGAATAATGATCAGTTTCTACAAAAATATTAAGCAGAAATTTGTTTTCAACATTGATAATAATAAATGTGTCTTGAGCACCAAATCAGCATATTAGAGTGAAAATTCAGCTTTGCATCACAGGAATAAGTTACATTATCCTCTCAGAGATATATTTAAAAAATATCATGATTGTACTGCATAGTCATTCTGCCTTATGGAAATCGAAATGTGTATTGAGTGTTGTTAAAATGATTCATTAAATCTTGCATTTGAATTATTTTCAAGCTGAGACACACTAATATCCACGAGACAAACGTCAGCTGGGGAAGGAAGGGTCTGAGTGCCAAACACAACAGATCTCATCAGTTTTATGTGGAACGGCTCTGCTCACACTTCCAGCGCACTGTCACTGCATCCCTCAACAAGTAAGATGACACATTCGTCCTTCTGTTCTTCATCTCACTTTATCACTGTCTGTCAAGTTCTTCTCAAAGTGTTGCTTCAGACTTATGCAGGTCCGTCAGGCTAAAGGCTCCTTCGACATGCAGAGGAAGGAGGTTTCCAGACTCCGAGTTGAAGAAGAGATTCGCCGTCATGTCAGATTTGGGAAAACACTGTGAGTCACAGATTCTACCATGGTTCAGTTTTATTTGACTAGTTTGAATTGAACATAAATGTTCTTTCTTTTTCCTTGTTAGAGCACAGGGCTATGCATTCAGGCAGGACTTTCTGATGGAAATGAAGCGTGCACTTGAAGCATCGGCGTCTTCCCAGAATGCTGTGCTGTTACTGGGGGAGCCGGGGTCTGGAAAGAGCACGACACTTGCCAAACTGGCACAACTCATACCTAGCTGGATACCTGGGTAGGCTAACAAAGGAAACATGAATTTAAAACATTTAAAGAAGAATTTTTAAGTAGTATCTTGCATTTATTTGATCAAAAATACAAAAAATGGTAATTTTAAAATAACTGTTTTCCATTTGAATATATTTTAAAATGTAATTTATTCCTGTGATGGCATTACTCTAGTCCTCAGTGTCACATGATCCTTCAGAAATCATTCTAATATGCTGATTTGGTGTTTAATCTGTAATTCTGTTTAATTCTTAGGGATGCCAAAGTGCTGATCTGCTTTGTAGGTCTGACATCCGCCAGCAGAAACGCACGTCTGCTCCTCCAGACCCTGTGTCTGCAGTTAGCCAACATCTATAACCTCAAAACAGAGATATCTGAGGTGCATAAACACTTTAAAGATCAATCAAATATTCATAAGGTCTTTTACACCGTATTGGATACACGATATTGTGAGATTGCTTGACTGTCTCACAGATAGTGTTGCACTATGAAATACAGTCTATGTTTTTTCCTCACAGTCACTGTCAGAGTTGTCTAGCGAGCTGTGCTCATTATTGGGCCTGGTGACAGAAGACCGGCCCTTGACCCTGGTGCTGGATGGTCTGGATAATCTGAGTGAGGAACATGAGGCTGACCTTTCCTGGCTTAGTAATGCTTTACTGCCAAACGTCGTCACTGTCCTGTCTGCCGGCACGCAGTCTAAATGTGCTCATATTCTACAGGTAAGCAGATGGGTCATAGAGAATTTACACTACCATTCAAAAGTTTGGGGTTGTTTGAATTTTTTAAAGTCTCTTATGCTTACTAAGGCTCACTAAAAAATACAGTAAAATTGCGAAATATTTTATTCAGTTTATAATAATTGTTACTCTTATACAATAAAATATACTCTTTCATTATATTTTAAAATGTAACAATTTAATTAATTAATTCCTGTGATGGCAAAGCTGAATTTTCAGCATCATTACTCCAGTCTTCAGTGTCACATGATCCTTCAGACATCATTCTGATTGGCTGATTTGGTGCTCAGAAACATTTGTTGTTTTTAATCAATGTTAAAAGCAGTTTTGCTGCGTAATCTTTTTGTGAAAACTGTGATACATGTTTTTTTATGATTCTTTGATGAATAGAAAGTGAAAAAGAACAGCATTATTTTTTTTAAACACTGTTTTGTTTATATACACTTTGTAATAGTGTCTTTTGTAACAGAACATTTTGTAACATAATTAATGCCTTTGCTGTCACTTCGTATGAATTTAATGGGTCCTTGATGAATAAAACTTTTAAATTCTTTCAAAAAAAGAAAAAATCCCAAACTTTTGATCGGTAATATAGTTCTGAATAAGGCCCAGTCTGGTGCACTATAAATGTTAAATATTTTATAGAATATATTTTATGTTATTTTATTTTATTAAAGTTAAATGTTATTTTATATTTTAAAACTCAACTGTACGCTTTGGCATTTAACACCGTATGAGAGCAGGTTTTTATGATTGGTTTTGGTCTTATGTTTTTGTGTGTCTATTGTGTTAAATTGAGTATGCTTGTACAGCACTTTGATAAACACTCGTTTTTAAAAGCGCTTTATAAATAAACTTGACTTTGACTTATTTTATATGTTATTTGATTTAAAATTAATAATAGAAAAAAATATAGTGCAAATAATGATCAGAGCAATGATTGTTTTTTGAGGGCAGTCAGTTTCTTGCCTTTCTTTTTTTTCAGTCCCAAGTTAAGGTCACTGTCCTGTCCCTACCGGCCCTTAACCGTAAGGATATCACTTCAGGACTGGTGTCAAGACTAGCATCAGATTTTCGCCAGCTGACTGAAAACCAGTGGAGCCTTTTATTCCAGTCCTGTCTTTCCTGTCCATCCCCTCTCTACCTCAATTTAGCCTATGCTGAGACCAGGAAATGGAGCTCCTTTACACCAAAAGAGAGTCTCAACCTCCCTACGGATCCGAATAAACTTTTCGTGAGCGTCCTTGTTAGTTTGGAGCGAGAGCATGGGCCATGTTTGGTGCGACGCACTGCTTTACTCATATCACTGTCCTGTTCTGGTGTGACCGAGGAGGAGCTTTTGGTGCTTTTGGGGCGTGATGATCATATCACACGTGAGATGGCGGTTTTGCATCATCAGACGATTCCCGTTTCTGAATACTCTCCAGTGCCTTATGCATTTGTGGCACGACTGCTGCATGGTCTGAAGGGTTATGTCACAGAAGTGGAAAGTGACGGCACGTGGGTTCTGCGCTGGACTCATGCAGAGTTCGCCTGCGTCGTCCTGCAGCGATACGCACCAACAGCAGACTCAATAAAAGCTGTACATGCAGACTTTGCAGATTACTTTAATGGGAATGTCCCAAATAGCCAAGTTTTTCAGCCACTAGCCTGGATCAGGAAGGAGAAGGGAAGGAGGTGCTATGAATTTAATTTGCGCAAGCTCCACTGTTTGCCGTATCATTACATCCACTCCGAGCAGATTATTCCTTTACTCACGCAGTGTCTGTTTAACTATGAGTTCCTGCTGCATAAACTGTGGGGTCTGTCTATCTATCATGTCGAGGAGGACCTTAAAACTGCCGTCATACCAGAGAAGTACGATTATGAGCTCAGCAAACAAGTTTGTTTTGCATGAATAGCTGTTTGATATTATGGGTATATATGTATAATAGAAATAAAAATATTTATATATTTTTTCATACATATATAATAGAAATTTTAAACTGTTTACATTTACATATATACTGTATACCATTGTATAATAAAAACATTTAAATTTCTATCATAAATAAATGTATAAATATTTTTTTGATATTATGGGGATTATAGGGATAGTTCACCTAAAAATTATGTCATTATTTACCCTCATGTTGTTTCAAACCTATATGACTTTATTTCTTATGAGAAGCATAAAAGAAGATTATTTGAGAAATGTGTGTGTGTGTGTGTGTGTGTGTGTGTGTGTGTGTGTGTGTGTGTGTGTGTGTATATATACATTCACATACACACACACACACACATACACACACACACAGTGGAAGTCAATGATAACCAGTTTGGTTACCAGCATTCTTCAAAATATGAGGGTGAGTAAATGATGACAGAATTTTCATTTCTGAGTGAACTATCCCTTTAACATTAGTTCAAAAAGTGTCTAAATGTATTTTTATGAAGTGTCAGAAAATGCTGAGACAGATTATCCTGTGTGTATGTGCTTTTATTGTGTGTGTGTGTGTGTTACAGAGAGCTTCTGGATGTGAAGGTGTTGGGTCAGGTTTTGTGTCTTTCTCATTCTGTACTATTAAATGATCCATGCCAGCTGGCCTCTCAACTCTTGGGCCGTTTGGAGCGGATCATTTTCCAAGACAAGCCTGTTACTTCAGGTACACACACAAACATAAGCACCAACACACACACACACACACACACACACACACACACACACAAGCGCAAACACACACACACACACACACACACCCTAAACACAA
>NW_015505534.1:1443756-1465094 GCF_001515645.1 Sinocyclocheilus grahami | reverse complement strand
AAAGGGTGCTTCTGCTAAATACTGAGCAAAGGGTCTGAATATTTAGGACCATGTGATATTTCAGTTTTTCTTTTTTAATAAATCTGCAAAAATGTCAACAATTCTGTGTTTTTCTGTCAATATGGGGTGCTGTGTGTACATTAATGAGGAAAAAAAATGAACTTAAATGATTTTAGCAAATGGCTGCAATATAACAAAGAGTGAAAAATTTAAGGGGGTCTGAATACTTTCCGTACCCACTATATATATATATATATGTGTGTGTCAAACATGAAGTCATATGTCTATCCACGTGTTGTTTCAGGTGACCCAAGACGATACTCTTTTCTGCATGATCTGTTGGCACAGTGCAAGAGATCTTCTCTACCGGTTCTCGTGCCCTCCTACACCTGCCTGCTTCCTCCAGGTGGACTCGTACACACACTCCTATCAGGTACACATATTCAATTTCTGGACATCCATTGGAGGGCTCCGTTTCCCAGCATCACCATTCAGTCAGTGATTTTGGTTTAATGTGTGTCCAAGTTCTGATTCTTAGATTAGTAAATTATGTATTTTAAGTGCCACGTTAAGTCATACATGACAAATTATTCTCAGTAGCACTGGTCAGATCGTAGCCTTGAAGCCTTGGGTTTCTTTGGGAATTTCCTAGGGAGTTTTAGAAAGATGGTTTCAGATTTATGAGTAAATTAAAGTCTGTGGTCAACATTATGTGAAGACACATAAAATACACACAGTCATAACTCGTGAGTGAATTTTGAATTTACTGTATGCTTTAAAAATGTAAGTTGATAAGTTACCAGATACATACTACAGCGGTTGTCCGATGAATTATAGGTCAGTTGACAAGCACATAAACTCACATCCTGGTACTTTACACAAAAAGTGGGTAATAGTTCGGCTTTTAGATAACAAAATAAACTACACCAGTGTTGTTGTTGTTAACTAAAACTATTAAAATGGTTCAATAAAGTACTTGAAATAAAGCTGAAATAAAATGTAATATATATATTTTAGAAGATAGTTTTAAACTTAAAAAAAATTTATTGATTAAAAATGTAATTGATAATAAAATGATTAAATCTAAAACTGAAATAAAAATAAAATAAAGCTAAATAGAAATGAAAACAACACATAACTAAATTACTAAAACAAACTAAATTTAATATAAAAACTAAAAATATGAAAATAAAAGCTATATAATACCAATAGTTACTATGATAGTATATAAATAATGCTAACTTATTTGACTTATTTTATTTTTATTTCATAATATATTTCTTGCCATTCTCAAATGCATGGATTGCTAATATGGATTTTATTCATAGTGCCAAAATTACTGTAAACTTTCTGCAAGCAGAAGAAGGAAGTGAGTTTATGCGGTTTGGCGAATGATCTGTCACGTGGAATTAAACACACAGCTGTCTTGTTAGCATTGGTTTCAAAATTCACGTTTGAGGATTGATGGTGTGGAATTTACTGTATGCTGCAGAACAAGAAGTCTGTTTAAGTGCTTTTTTAACCACACCTTATTTTACTAAAAACTGAAAGCAGTCTTTCTAAAAAAATTAAAAAAAAAACATAGAAAACTCCAAAGGGAACCCATGGTGAACTAGCCTTTCGTTTTGGCCTACAGACTGACCTCATAAGTGAACAGCTCTATAACTCTAATATTCGGTTTATGACCGAAGCATAGAACTCTAAAATAAGATTCTTTATCACATAGTGGCCAAATGATCTGTCTTTAACATCCTGACATATTTAACTATAGGTCATATGAGTGCTGTGACAGCTCTGGCTCATGGTCGGCATTACATCATTTCCTGCTCCTGTGATGGAATGCTAAATCTGTGGCGTCTGGATGAGCAAACGAGACCTGTGAGGTCCTTACCGAGAACTCATGGATCTGCAGTAGACTGGGCCGCTGACTCGCTCACCCTCTGTCTGGATGACAGTGTGCTTGTGCTACAGATGGGCCACTGCCTCCAGGTGAGAGAGGTGGATTCTGGGAAGGTGCTGTACATGGAGAAAGATTCTCTGGATGTTCCTGTGGTCACAACTGCCTGCGATGGACGGTTGCTGGTGGTTTTTTATGACGGAAGTCATCTGGTTAAGGTGAAGCCTCAGGCAGACCATTCTTCCTATATGTACTGTACACGGCAAAAAAAATCCTGTTAAATTCACAGTAAAAAGGCATACTTTTGAATAAATTGTATATATAAATATATTATCTACCAAAATCAGCTTTTTGTCTTAGAATTTACTGATAACCTCCTTAATAATACAGGTGGTACAATAGAAAGCCACATGATGAATCAGAGTAAGTAACTAAATACTAGTGCTGTCAAACGATTTATCGCGATTAATCGCATCCAAAATAAAGGTTTTTGTTTACACAATATAAGTGTGTATACTGTGTATATTTATTATGTATATATAAATACAAACACATGCATGTATGTATATATATATATATAAGAAAAATATGTTATGTTTATATATTAAATATATTCATATAAGAATATAAATATATAAATGGATATACATGTAAATATTTTCAAAATATATACTGTGTGTGTGTATTTATATATACATAATAAATATACACAGTACATAAATACTAGTGCTGTCAAACGATTTATTGCGATTAATCGCATCCAAAATAAAGGTTTTTGTTTACACAATATAAGTGTGTATGCTGTGTATATTTATTATGTATATATAAATACAAACACATGCATGTATGTATATATATATAGAAAAATATGTTATGTTTATATATTAAATATATTTATATAAGTATATAAATGGATATACATGTAAATATTTTCAAAATATATACTGTGTGTGTGTATTTATATATACATAATAAATATACACAGTACACACATATATATTATGTAAACAAAAACTTTTATTTTGGATGCGATTAGTTGCGATTAATCGTTTGACAGCACTACTAATTACATAACTAATATATGTAAACTATGCAATAAACACTGACTACATAACATAAAATGTAACAAAAATACTCTAAGGTACATTACTAATAACAAAAATGAGAATAAACTATTTATGTACATTGTACTCTTATATGATGTCACATTCTTTTACTGTTTTTCACAATAATTTAAATAGTAATTTACAGTTTTTAACTTGCAATAAACATCAGTTCGACAGTATTTTACTGTAAAATTACATATAATGTGATGTTCAACCATTTGCAGTTTTTACTGTGTATGGTAACTTGCATTTAACCAATTAGCAGCCATTGACATTATAAAAGAATATGACCAGTTATCAGTTCGGTTCTAACTTCCTCTGTTTCTCTTTTATTTTGCTCCTAGGTGTTTGATCTTGTGGCGTCCTGTTCACCGTTGCGTTGTGTAAACCTCACCCTTGAGTTTGAGCCCATCCACAAAGATCAGTCCATCTTAGTGTCTCATCACTCTGTTAAAGACTATGTTCTCTTCGCCTACAGGTTATCAGTACATTACAACACACATAAACGCATGCACATTTAGATTAATTAATCACCACAGTACTTTGTTCTTAAATAACAATTGCGCTCTCCCATAATAATAAAGTACATATCCAATTTCCAGCCATGTGTGAAAACAATGCCGCTGTTCTCAGACTGATTTATAATGTCTGGTCACACAATGTATTATTTAAGAGTCTGCTTTTCTCACCCAACACTAATGTTCCAGTCCCATTTATATATAATGGGAGCATTTGTTATAGTGCCTGTAATATATACAGCTAAATAAATGATACATTAAAAAATAATTACTAAAATAATTGTGTCCAGACCAGTGTCATTTTAATATTGTTGATATACTACAATAGTGTCGTTATAAATTTAGAATAGTTTTTTTTCCTAGTGTTTTTTATTCATCTATATTGTTTTCAGTAATTGTTATTTATTAGTTTTAGTTTAGTACTTTAAAATGAAAAGAAACGTTGTTTGACAGCTATTTTTATTTTTGTATGTATTTATTTATTTTTTATAGTTTTAGTTTTAGTTAACTATGATAACCCTGATCCAGGCATGCAGTAAAAGCTTTTCATTGATCACTGAGATAGATGAGACAAACAAACTTGAAAATAAACACCCGTGAGGAAAATTCATCCCATAATAATAAAGTACATATCCAATTTCCAGCCATGTGTGAAAACAATGCCGCTGTTCTCAGACTGATTTATAATGTCTGGTCACACAATGTATTATTTAAGAGTCTGCTTTTCTCACCCAACACTAATGTGTATGTGTGTGTGTTTGCACAACTGGTTACTTGTGTCGATGGTTTCGTGTAACGCTGTAGTTATAAAAAAAGGGAAAAAAATGTGTAAAGGTTTCCCAGAAGCTGTTTATCTTTCTCGTATTTCATTACATGATTAAAAAGCATGGATTAATCAGGATAGATGATTGAAAGGAGTAATGAACCTTTGCTCTTAATGTGATTAAGCTGGAAGCATCACATGCATGCACATACACGCAACTGGGTTGACTAGCAATATGAAACAGTCTGAATTTGTTATTAAAATAACAGTTATCAGAGCTATGGAAACATGAAGCATTCATATGAGGAATAACGGTCAGAATATGGCCCTTGCTGAGTGCCAGTTCCCTTTTTTATCTCTCTCCCTAATGATTTCCTGTGTCCTCTCTAGTCTCTGTTAAAAAACCCAAAATGAGTCAAATACTTTGTGATAAAAGAGTTCATTGTACTGTGGAAAACATACTGTCAAGAACCCCTAACTTCTTCCCTAGTTCACCTATTACTCAAACTAAGATGCAAATGTTTTTTTTATACTTCAGCAGCTTTCTGACCACAGATAGATGAATACATGTAAACAAAATGCCTACATTTACACATCAACGACTTCTGTTGAGATTTCAAAAAGTGAACTGCTATTATTATAGATGCTATTATTAAACATCAGAAGAAGTATGATAAGAGAAAGATATGGGAAAGTGTGTGTTTGTGCTGTTTACATTTGCATGTAGCACCTGCTGCTTTGCATGGCCTCCTAAGGATCCAAGTGTTAGGAAAGAGCAGCTGAAATGTATTTCTAACAATGTCCCTGATCATTTCAATCTGAACTTGTTTCTGTGGCACATTTCATTATTTAGTGAATATGCCATATTGTAACAGAGGCTTTGATTAAGAGGATGTTATTAAAGGATGGGACAGTTAAAAACCTTTTTTGACTTGACAGCAAACACGCAACCTGTGAGTAATCGAAGCGCAGCACTGTTACTCATGTCACATGCATAAAAATTATGAAAATATATACAGTACACTACTGTTCAAACGTTTGAGGTTGGTAAGATTTAAAAAATATTTTTTAAGAAATCTCTTTCGCGCACCAATATTGCAGTTATTTGATAAAAAATTTAAAAAATTTAAAATGATGGTTTTCTATTTTGATATATTGTAAAATGTAATTTATTCTTGTGGTGGCAAAGCTGAATTTTCAGCATCATTACGCCAGTCTTTATTTTGTGGAAACTGATCATTTTTTTTAGGATTCTTTGATGAATCAAAATTTAAAAAGAAGACCATTTGTATTAAATAAACAATCTTTTAACATTATAAATGTCTTTGCTGTCATGATCAATTTGATCAATTTAATGCATCTTTGCTGAGCCTTAACTTCTTTCAAATAATAAAAGAGTTATTTAAAAAACTACTTTACGACTGGTTAAAAAATATTTGAACAAACCTTACATGTGAAGCCTTACTTTGATGCAATTTCTCGTTTCTTTCTTGCTTCTCATTTGCAGGGATGGAGGAGAAGCAGCAATATTCAATGCTAAAGGTGGAGTTGTGTCAGTCACATTGAAAGCTCAGCACCCTGCAGCATCTATACAGGCTGTAGAGATCAGCTCTCAGTATTTACTGCTCTTCTGCAGGTAATGTAAAGAATAATTCACCCAAACCTGAAAATGACTGTGATGCAACCCTAAATTTGTATTATCCATTATATCTGTCTCTTTGGCTTTTACAGATACCCCTATAAAAGACAGAGTGAAATCATTCACATTGAACTCTTCAGCACAGCATCTTTCCAGTACCTGCGCTCTATCTTGGGTTGCAGTCAGGACTACATTTCCCAGGTCACCATTGCAGGTGGCGGATCCCACATTGTGGCCTTTTGCCCCACCCCTCACAGCGCCACCACAGAGATTATTATCTGGAACCTTGAGACTGAAGATCATAAACACATCGCACGGTTTCCTGGCCTGCTGGCTCATGGTATGTCAATAAACCTGTTAAGTATTATTGTCTCCAGCACTGAACACCATTATGACTCTTTTGTCAAAACAAACACACATTGTTTGAGTCCAGTCCCATTTATATATAATGGTAGCATTTGTTATAGCGCCTGTAATTTATACAGCTAAATAAATGATACATTAAAAAATAATTACTAAAATAATTGTTTCCAGACCAGTGTCATTTTAATATTGTTGATATACTACAATAGTGTCGTTATAAATTTAGAATAGTTTTTTTTCCTAGTGTTTTTTATTCATCTATATTGTTTTCAGTAATTGTTATTTATTAGTTTTAGTTTAGTACTTTAAAATTAAAAGAAACGTTGTTTGACAGCTATTTTTATTTTTGTATGTATTTATTTATTTTTTATAGTTTTAGTTTTAGTTAACTATGATAACCCTGATCCAGGCATGCAGTAAAAGCTTTTCATTGATCACTGAGATAGATGAGACAAACAAACTTGAAAATAAACACCCGTGAGGAAAATTCATTATCATGTAAATAATGTCATAATGCAAAAAATCTAAATGGTCTAAATATATTTTTGGTTTATATATTTTTTTCTATTTTATTTCCTCAACAGCTGTATTTGTATGTATGTGTCAACATGGTTCTTCTTCACCATGTTGCAGGTGTGTGTTCGGATCTGTGGTACTGCGTGGGTTTCTGTCCCGGGGAGCGATTCTTACGCATGTGGAACCTAGGATCCAGAATAAATGACCAAACACTCACATATAACGTGCACAAAGTACACAGCGATGGCACAGCTGAGATTGTAACCATGCAGCGATATCCAAGGTACAAAGTCCTCTGAACAGCTGGCATACATATGGCCACTCTATGTGCAGTTTATAACTGTAAACACAACGAGTCTGCACGAGATAATGCACCAGAATATTTATAGCCTTTTTCTGTGCATAATGTAACTATAATAGCCTCAGTTACTGCAATTGTTCCACAGACACCACCTAGTAAAGTTTTACCATGGCAGTGGTAAATGAACTGAATATGTATAGGTTTATTAATCAGTAAATTTGTTCTAATCTTATACATTTTAACTAAATGAATATTTCTTGTTCCACAGCCAGAAATTTTTGGAACCATGTTCATATTTTTAACTGAATGAATTAAATTATTTTCACACAATTAACAGATTTATGCTTATTCTAAACTATTTCAATAAATGCATTTTGAAAATGATTATTTACGTAAAATCAAATAGATGCAAAGTTAATAATAAACTTTGCCATGATTTTTTGAGTTACCCGTTTCATTTATGTACAAATATTGATGACAAATATTCATCACATTAAGTTTCTTAGTTTATGTTCAAACTGTGTTATCCAAATGAATTCAAATGCATGAATCTAAAGTTTTTTTATACCCAAAAGCCATGAATTTAATCAAATATGTCTGTCACTGTTATATGTACAAAAAGAAAGCTATTTTTGGTGGAAAGTTTTAAAAATTCCCTCTGAATCAGGTATGTAGTGTGTCAAAGCACCCGTCCCGGGACTGTGAGAATCTGGAATGTGGCGCGGATGCGATTCAAGGGTCGTCCTGTGCAGGTGGAGCATGGCCTGTTCTCCAGTTCAGACATCGCTCTTGTACGAGACCTGAAACTCTATATACTGTCTGACCGCAGAACCGCCAACTTCTCCGATACACCTACATCTGTCTACCAGGTACTTCTGTGCACCGCACAGACTATAGGTATTATACGGGACCCATATTTATGCTGGTCTGAAACCCCTGTCCTGAGATCTGTCACCTGAAACTGAAGCTGATTGTATAGTTGTTTGACATTTGAGTATAGTTGTTTATGCTTATCAACCATGCTCACACTTGCATCAAGTCCATTGTGACGAGAGGGGCGGGGCCGAGAGCCGTGGGAACGGAACGAAGCCGGTGGAGTAAATGCTAATGCACGACACCTGCGCCACTCACCGGTCTCGAGTCCCACGGAGGAGCTCCGGAAGGATAAAAGGAGGAGTGACGACAGTGTTGGAGGAGAGAGAATCCAGGTCTGGTCCTCTCTCCTCCAACACTGTCGTCACTCCTCCTTTTATCCTTCCGGAGCTCCTCCATTTACTCCACCGGCCTCGTTCCGTTCCCACGGCTCTCGGCCCCGCCCCTCTTGTCACATCCATCTTCAGCAATGTCTCCAATTAATTAAAACACAAGGCTTTTTTGGTGACTCATGAGATGCCTCTTCACAAGGATGAAGGACCATTGTGTTGTTCAAATACAGTTAACACTAAAAGAGATCATTAGCTATTAATGATCAGTGTCATTTTTCAGTAAATCAATCAAATCAGTAAAATGTAAATAAATAAATACATAAAAAGGGGACAAATAAACAAAAATGAGGAAAGCAGTGTTATTTTAATAACATATAGCATTTGTTAATATTTTGGATTAGCTTTTATTTTTATATATTTTTGTTTTTATTGTTCTTATTTTTTTAATATTTCAATTTGGCATTATTTTTATTTCAGTTTTAGTACTTTTATTACATAAACCTAAAAAAGTTTTTACTCATCTATTAATTACACTTTATACCATTTAACAAAACCAATTTTTAATAGTTTTAGTTAAAAATAACAACAAGAAGGAAAGATTTAAGTTATGACCTGCAAAAACTCTGTACTTAAGAGTTATATATGACATTTTACTGCCCTGCAAACTGTTTCCTGTTGCACTTTGTTTCTGTAGACACTGCTGGTGTATGACCTTCTTAAAAAGAGCTACATTAAGAAACAGACTGGACTGTTCATCGTGCCCTGTCCTCGACAAGACTATCAGCTCTTAGATGGTGAAATACTGCTGGGCCTTTCAGAAACACGGTAAGAGCTCACTTCCTCATTCAGCAGAAACAGAAAATTACTATATTGCTTAGTCTAGATTGAGTAATTTTCATGAGGTTGCATGGATATGGCATGTAGGGATCATCTGATATTGTGGGATCTGGACTCTGGCTACATTAAAGGACGTATCAAGACGTCCTACAAAGAAACCCTACTCTCCAGCATGGACAGAGATTCCCAAATTATGTCCTCAAAAGAAAAGACAGGTATTAAAATGTAAATGATACTTGACTTTACCATTGCATTTATACAACATCTCAGTCCCACGTAGATTTTCATACCATATTCAACATAAAAAAAACAACAATCCTAAATCTAAACTTGTTTCACAGGTCTAGTAATGCCATGGGACAGGCGCACCGAAACCCAGACGGCAAAAAGGAGGCGACGGGACCGTGAGGTGAAGAGAGAAAAAGATGAACAGCAGCGCCTCGAAAAAGAGAAATTCAACTCTGTAGACCAGTATCTTCTCAGCGGTGATGAGCGGGTAGAAAGACAGTTGACCAATAAACAAAACCACTACTCTTTCCTGAATTATGAAATAATAAACCATATGTGATCTACATGGTTGTGAACTGAACTGAAATGCCATCTTTGAATCTCTCTCACTTTTCTCTGTGTATCACTTAGGTGGTCATATGCTCATATTTTGCCCATCATCTCAACGTCTTCAGTGTGGTTTCTGAGGAGCATCTGCACACCCTGGAGGACCGCTGGTCCCATTTGAGCCTCCGTACTGCCGCGATCACTCACACTGGAGGGTACTTGGTGGTCTCCAACTACAGTGAGGCCCAGCATGCTCCATACCTCACCGTTTGGGACACGCAGCAGGGCAGAGTATGCAAATCTGTTTAAAAATGGCTAACATTTTTTTCAGTCATGTTATTATTAATCAAAAAGAAGTGGGCACATTGCTCGCTTCAGGCCTAACAGTTAAATCTTTACATTTAATAAGTATTTATTTTAAGATAATTCATCTTAATCCATCTTCTCTGTATATTCTGTAAGATGAATGTTCCTTATATATGTAAAGGTGCGAAAGAGATTGAAAAATGAACCTGGAATCTGTTGCATTGCAATAAGCAACGATGCCTGCAGAGTGGTTTTCGGCATTGCAGGATTCAACAAGTATGTGCCACCCCAGTTGCAATGTTCAAAACCTGTTCACTTATATCATAGCTTTTTTAATATACACTATAGGTCAAAAGTTTGGAATTATTAATAAAAATAATATAATAGTTATTTGAATGTTTAATGTTTTTTAAAAAATCATCAAAAGTTCACCAAGGCTGGTTTTAATTGATCACAAATACAGTAAAACTGTAATATTGTGAAATATTATTTCAATTTAAAGAACTGTTTTCTATTTTAATATATTTTAAAATGACAACGTGTCAAATCTTAATCATTCCAAACTTTTGACCAGTAGTGTACATAGATATGTATGTAAATTTCGCTTTTTATATACATGTAGCTCTTAAGAACATGGGTTATTGTTGCATTTATCTTAAAACATTCTTTTAAAAAAAACTTTTTTTCCCTGAAACTCAGGTTAAAAGTATGGGAGCCGTTCCGAAGGAAACATAAAACCATCTCTGGCTACGGAAGTTTAAATCTTAACTGGTCCAGCTTGCTCTTTATCACTGAAGGACAATCCAAGGCTATTTTATTATCAGGTACAGCAGGCCTTTGCTCATACTTGTGTTGACTTGTTCTAGATGATATCAGTTTAATCTAAATCAAGATTAAGATTCAGACTTTAGTAATCTTTAAAGTTTAGCATGGGATGTGGAGGTGATGTCTTAGAATAGGGTCTTTGCACCTTCACAGTAAGATTAATCCTTTTTTGTGTTCGGGTCTGAGATACTAAAATGAGATAAAAATGTATACGGGATGCATCGTTCAATCCTTTGAATTGTTTGTTGAACAGAAGCAGTGAGCATGTGGGACCTGGACAATGGTACGATGTTGTCTGTCTTCACACCTGACTCTAAGATCCAGACCATCTCTCTGCATGGACCTGACAACAGCACACTGCTTTTGGGCTTTAGTGACATGTCTACTCTAATCTCCATGACGGTCAGCAAGCAAGATGCACACACAAAATCCAGCACTGCTAGTGGAAAAGACCTGTTTGGGGAATCCAGCAGTAGTGAAGATGAAGAAACAAACAAGAACTGATAGGAAGAGCACTGGATGTGTACTGTATAATATAGGAATTCGGTCAGAATGGAAATAAAGGGCTTTAAGGTCGCTTACATTCACTTTGTCTTGAAGGATTCAAGAGATAATTTGTACACTGGAAATGCGAAAGCATGTGACTTCTATCTTCAAGTCTAAGATGAGAAATGCAACGCATTACGATCAGCATTTCTAGTGCTTGTTTTTCCACATACTATGAAATTACCAGAACTTCCCCGCCTTACCCTGGGAGTCATGCGATCCAGAGTTTATGATAAAACAAATCTCAGCAAGCATGTGTTGTCATGTTACATGATTTCAATGTATTTTCCTAGACTTCAGATATATGTAGGCCTATATTTAGAGTAAAAGATCTAATCGCATGTGTGAGAACTTTGACAGTCGGGTGTATTGAGACATGCTTAAACAGATTATCCTTCTGTAACTGTCATGCACGGTGACGGGTGTCAAATTTTCACTTCCTGCATTTGTCACATGATAGATGAGCAAAATAACAACAACTTCCTGCTTAGTTTAATTTGTAAAGAGTTTTTAGCAACTGCACGTGCATTACCAAGGCAAATAAAAATTAACTGATGCCATTTGTTGTTTTCTTTTGTATTTATTTATTATTCTGTCTTTATTTATAGGAAAGTACGTATGACTAAGAGAGGGGTGTGAATCAGCACATGACCCATTTTTTTTGTTAAGGTTGCACTGGCTGATATGACTTGTCCTAGACAAGTATGACACCTAGAAATATAATGCAATCTTCTGACATTGTAGAAGATGCAATTTGCTGTCAGCCATGATTTATTTATTCTGCAAAACAAAAATATCCAGTAAAATGAGGTAGCCTAAAGATTTGATCTCAACATGGCGGCCCAGTTTAAGTAGCCCTTCCATGTACAATAAAACCGCTTTTATTCATAGTAATATTTCATGGGAATGTCTATCAATCATTTTTTTCTTAAGTGCATGATATGTAAACGTTTTAATGAGGGGATAGCGATATAATGAAACAACGAATCTAAGTATGAAAACTTGTAAACAAGATTATTCTAACATCTGTTAATTTTCGCTTTCTATAAATCTAACTCGGTCACTGTATTGAGTTTCTGGGACGCTGAATGCCTCAGTTGTGATTGGACAAAAACTCAAAACGAGTGTTGAAAGATTGACTTCCTTCACTTTATCAGTGGTTTCGTTTCAGGCGAGTAAGTGCAGTGTGCGACAGGCTTTCCACACCAGATAGAGCACACAATCCAGCGAGTTTTTGTGTCAGGTACATCGCAATAAAGGCGAAAATGAAATACGGATTATTATTGCTCGCGCTTTGCATTGCTGCAACAGGTAAAGCAGATTATTTCATTGCATTACTCGATTTGAAATATGCATTTACCGTGTGTTCACCATTAGTTAAATACTCACTGTGGTAGTTATGTACTTTGACACACAATAGTATTGAAAGATCGAATTGCATTGTACTGTAAGGAACTTGACAGAATACTACATTATTGTACTATGGCCAAAAAAGGTGCAAACCAATAAAAAAAACTTTTTTTCAGCAATAAGGAAGTAGGCTAGTTGTGTTCCAACATATAACTGTAAGCTAAAATCACATTTAAAATCTGACCCCAGGTTTTACTCAAGAGAACGATTTTAATTTAAAAAGACAGGAAAGAGATTTTTTTTTTTTTTAATTTGGCATACTTTTCGCAAAACACTGTAGTTTCGATTCTATGTTAGAATTGAATAGCTAAATCCATACGCTGGTAAAACAAAACCTAAGGTCAAAATTAAAAAAATACGTTTCAGTTATATATAGGTCCACAACCACTTCCTTATTGCAAAAAGCACTCAGTTTTAGCGCACCTTTTCGGACACATGTAAATTTCACATTCATAGATGCAAGTTTACAAAAGGCCAACCTCTTTTTATGGTGCTTGAAAAAGAGATTCAAATGTTTGTAGATGTGATGTCAAAATCTAAAAATAGTAAAGCAATTAAAACGATTAATATATGCTCCTCCTTTAACATTTTCACATAATGTTAAAAAAAACAATAATAATAATAAATGGTGCTGACCTGCAAAGTATATTTTCTGTATTAAAATTGGCATTGTAACATCCTATGGACTTGTAAATATATGTGTAATATGTATTTGTCTGTAAACTGATGCTTATGTACACTGTAAAAAATGACCGTGAATTTAACGGTAAAAGACTGTATAAATGCTACAGTAAAAACCTGTGAAATGGTTAACGGTAAATTCCCCTACTATATACGGTGAAAAACTGTATTGGACATTACATGTATTGGACATAGATTTTACGATAGTATACCGTTTTTGGAAGTGAAAAATACCATATAATTTACAGTGAATAACCGTAAATTGACATTCCCAGAATTCCCTGCGTTACATTTCAAATTTTAAAATGTTTTTTTGTTGAAATAACTGTTTCTTCTTAGTTTTTTTCTTATCAGTTTTGTATATTAGGGTTGTGTGTTACACTTAATGTTGTTAAATGAATGTTTATTGCATTATTTCAGTTTCATGTGTGTTACCATGATGGTGTTTGGTGTTTGTGTGAATGACACTGTGCACCTTCTATATATGTTATTATTTAAAAGCTGCTTGTGATGGGCTTTGGTTCATCATGTGACTTTCTCATCACCACCTGCATTTGGTGGTTATCAGTGTATTACAAAGGTACAAAACAGATTTCAGTACTTCAATAGGTTGGTATATTAACATTATAACAGTTAATGAGATTACGGTATTTAACTGTAAATTTAAGTTAAAACCATAAAAACCTAAAACATTGCTACCGTATTTTTTACGGTAAAATTCCGGTAACCACAGCTGCCGGTTTTTTACCGTAAATTCTACGGAATTTTTTTTACAGTGTACCCTCTTTTTTTCTTTTCCCTTTTTTCTTTTCTTTTCCTTGTTCCTTCTTGTTGAGGCATGTGAAATGTTTTTGTTATATAGTGAGATATGGCACTGTACATGCTACTTGTTGACAATAAAGCATTATAAAAAAAAGAAAAAAAAAAAAACCTTTTCGGACACAGTACCATACTTAATTATAATCGTTCCTCACAGTTCAGTGCAATTCAGTAATCTTTCAACACTTGTATTTTATTTTTTTTTGTATATTTTCTCTTACTTCTCTTAATAGCCTATCTAAAACGGACAATTAAGTGCAGTTCAGTCCTCAAGTGAAGCTACACAAGCGTACCTTGTTGTCAAAAAACAAAAACAAAGAGAGTGTCAGTCACATTGTCAGCACTTACATTTGTATTCTGCGGCTAATCTAACGATCAGACATCACGTGAAATCGGCAGAAGTGAAGTATCACATTTCCCTGTTGGGAAATGTTGACGTGTGACACTACACTTGTGACAGCGCGCGCTAGGGAGGAAGTGAATGTATGTAAATAGCACTCCATGTGCAGAACAGATGGAGGCTCTGTGTATAGTGTCTATTTTTCCTTTAATCAAACAATAAGGTAATTATTATTATTATCTAATTGAGGATTTCACTGAAGGTTTTGTCAGATTTAGCTCCCATTTGGAAACAAATTTTCTTACATTCTCTGTCTGCATCTTTCTCCTCAGCTCTCACCTCAGGTGCGCTCAGCGCAACCCCAACAACCATCAATCTGAACAAACTGAACCAAAATTCAAGCACAACTACTCCCAGTCCAAACACGACTACTCACAGTCCAAACACGACAACTCACAGTCCAAACACGACAACTCACAGCCCGAACACAACAACTTCTGCACCTTCCACTACTACTACACCATTACCAGTGCCAACACCATCCACCAACATGACAGTGGGGAATTATAATGTTACTGATGAAAAAGGCTCACTATGTATTATGCTTGACATGGCAATCGGGATCCGTGTGAACACCAGCATGGTAAGATTTGGTATGACTGATCTACATTCAAATGGGGTTCAGCTTATATCTAAATCACTTATATGTTTCACATTGTCACCTTGTTAATTTTCCACGTTCCATATAAATATTATCTGTTGTTCTAAAGCATTTCTGTCTCTCTAGGTTAATGGCACATTCATTGTTCAGCCAAGCAAAACTAATTTCAATGGAGAATGCTCGCAAAATGTAGCTTCTATCATTCTCAATTTTGGTGAAGGTGGAATTTCCTTAAAATTTAATAAAGTAAGTCTGTTTATGGATTTTCACAAATAGTCTATTCTAAACAATGTATGATGAAATGTTTATCAATGATGTGTTTCAAATGTGGTAAGTGGCAACAAAAGATTTAATAAGCTATATCAAACTTTTTTTTAAATCTAGAAAATTATTTTAGCATTGCGGTTAGTCTTTATCAGGAAAGTGGTCTTTATTGGTAAAAGAAATGTATCTTTCAATACAACTTGAGTTTGTGTGGTCTGAAAAACGGAACTCTGAGGCACTTTAGGAGGAAGTATAAAAGACTGCATTATTTCTGTCTGGTATAAACCTGAGCCGCCTCCCAGCAACAAATTAACCGACAGGCTCACAGGGAGGCACCAGGTGTTCGCAGACTGATTGCGATACACATCGTATCAGTATTCTGCAGCTATTTAGATAGTGTTTGTTACTCATTACGGATCAGGTTTGTTCATCATTTTGTTGTGCACCTTGTTGTGACTTAAAATATGTATTTTTTTTGTGATACATTATGTTCTTATTCAGTTGCATTTATGTATTTTTTGGGTTACCATTATAATAATCTTTAATTATATAAATCTTTTCTACTTTGTAGAATGATGCAACGAAAAAGGTCTTTGTCGAGTTTATCCAATACGACTTGACCTATGCTTTCAAAACAGGAGGTAAATACCCTGTCATATATGACTAGTGCTATTTTCCTTGTAAAACACCCACAACAACACACATCTTCAGTTTTCTGCAGTTTATTCCCCGGACTTTTATCTGTATAGTTAAATAAAGAGTGTATCTAAATAAAGAGGTTACATTTTAGTATTGGTCTATTTTAACTGTAATAAGTTTTATATAATATTTAACTTATTGGTTTATTCAAAAATCTACTGAAGACAGATTTCTTGCTTCAGAATCTTTTTAAAATGGCATAAATAGCCAACCCTCAATAAAACAAACAGTAGGCCATGCAGGTCAACCAGTTTAGCAACAATAAACGTCACATTCTTCCAAGAAAGAATAAGGAAGTATTAGTATTATTTTTGGTTACAGTAAATATCATTACTGTAAAAAAAAAAAAATCCATGTGTGTACATGCATTTCATTTTGAATTTAAAAACAATAATTTTATGACGTTGCATAAGGACTCATAGATATTGAGTTTTTATGTCTGTGTGAATGAATTGAGTGCTTATAGAAGCGTTTTGGCTATAATTATGACTACTGTTATCACAATTAAGTTTGTGGAATTAAGAACAGCGAGAGACTTGGTTAATGTTTTTATCATTTTGTGCACATCCATGCCAACACTGATCAAATAATTTTTATTTTTGTCAACAAAGTGTTAAGCAATTACACAGGGCTGAACAGGTCTCTTGAGCTGTTTTCTGTGGATCTGGGTCACTCTTATTCATGCAAGGCTGAGACCGTGTACATGGGAGGCGGTGTGAGTCTGGATCTGACCCAAAACAGGTTTCAGGCCTTCGATATCAAAAACAACGTATTCGGATCACGTAAGTATAGAGTGATGACACTTCATTATCTTAAAGCACTCCATCCTTGTAGTGGATGACAGTAACCTTTACTTTATGTTACAAGCTTATAAGTTAAGTTGCTATTGAACTGGACTCCTTGCATTTTTATGCACTGTATAACTTATGTCCTTCATAAAGCTTGTTTACAAAGATCGTAGCAAAAGTGTCATGGCAATGCAAAAGAGCTGGTTAGACCAGCCAAATGACTTTTAAACAATTGGTACTAAGGAGATGTCTGCCTGTTATAAAGTCCAAAGGCCACCTATTAACTAATGTGGATCTTATTCCGAGAATGTTTTTTTTTTTTTAAATGAAAGTCTGCTACTTTTTTTATTTAACTCTTATTATTCTTTTTATTTTTAAATATTTGACACGATTTGTAAGCTCTAAAAGTCATGTAAATGAAAAATATTATCTTCAACACAACTGAGCAGTTGTTACTGACCACCTGTGTATAAGTATTGTGTATATCTGTTTGTGTTTCTATTCAAATATTGCAATTTAAGGTTGGACTACACTGCACAGCTTATGCCCCATTTTGCAGTCTGGACGAATCAATGCTAGCTGTCGAAAGTCACGGCCAGTATGTGGGATTTGGACAGACTGCACAGAAATACATGCAGTTGATATTTTGAGCTTATTTTAGAACACATACACTGTGTCCAAAATTGAATCGTGTATAGTAATAAACTTGCTTCGTGACCATTTAGGACACATGACAGCGACCACACTACATCCACCATGTTGTCGCTGTCATGTGTCCTATTACATTGTCATTTGCATTGCTACACTGCCATTCACAAATCCACTTCCGTGGCCTAATGCGCTAGTAAAGTGTCCATCAGATGCACTTCTCAGAATCTCACCAGAAGTAGTAGGTCATCAATGTACTTTTTGCATACTGTTTTATGAATACTGTGAATTTGAAAATACCACTCGGCTCACATACTGTTTTTCACCTACTATATTGTATGGAAGTGGGCATATTCGGACATAGGGATATTGTTTTCATTTGTCATGTATCTCCAAGCAATGACACACGTTTCTGCGTGAGTTTGTTGTGTTCAGAACGACTTGTAAGTCCTCGGTTGTTTAGTGCATGATGGCCATTTTTTCCTCTGTAAGCATTTACAAAGTCAGTAAGCATATGATGCCTAGTGTTTTAAAATCTGTTCAGATTTGAAAAGTCGTGTAGTGTATACCAGCTTTAAATTTTTTCAACTACAATACTGACTTCATTTGCATTTCTTACAATGAGATACAAGTTCATTGTGCTCTGTTTGTGTTTGTACAACAGCTGAAGTATGCAAGGCTGATCAACGTGACTACCGTGTTGCCATCGTCGTGGGCATAATCCTCATCATACTCATCGTCATTGTAGTCATTGCTTACCTCATCAGCAGGAAACGGAGGAGTAATGGGTACCAGTCACTATAGAGGCCTACAAGTCGTGATTTATGAGAATACCAGTAATTCCAGTTTACAGGAATCTTAATGCTGTTATGTATGTCTTAAGTGAATGTTACTTATGTATACTGATGAACATGGATGGCCTAGGATCTGTTCAAACAATGTTTACTATGCAGGGACAGTATGCCACATCCTAACACAAGTTGAAGTTGCCATCACATGTTCTGCATCATAATAGAACCAGACAAACAATTGGCTTAGTACATGCCTTATTTAGCCTGCATTTGTATACTAATTACCTTTTTTAAAGAACCTATCCTTATACTGACATTACAGACGGATGTGCATACTCTACTGTTGATCCATCTTAAGTGTAAGTGCTCTTCACTCTCTGTCACACATCTAATGCATTTTCTGTGATAGGCTGATAAGCCATTGTTAATCTGATAAATATGTCCAGTACTTTATTCTTTCCAAAGGGGCCTTAAAACCTATAAAAGGGAATTCAGTTGCTTACATTGTGTAATTAATAGTAGAAAGGGTTTTAAAAGCAGTTGTGTCCTATAGTATTCATTCTGTTGTGTGTTTTTTTCCTGTCTTTTTTTTTTTTAAACCTGAAGAGCTTTACTATACTGTATTGTGATCTTAAGCTGCATTTATGCACTGAATATTGGGCGTAATGTGTAATTTTGGTTACAAATAAAAAAATAATTTGTTCAAAAATCAGTGATTACGATTATTTTATATTTAATATACAGCATTAAATAGAAAATATAGTAAACAAGGCATTATCATGGGGACACGTTTAAATTTGGTTCTGTTGTCTTTCTCACCTTGCACAGCGTTGTTTTGTTATGTGAAAAGCAGTTCACTTGCATTAAATAAATTAATGCGCCCTTATTTCAATACTCCTTGGGACTAAATTGGCCCACTTTCTAGTATATAAAAGTATTCTTTATGTATAACAGTAGTAAACTTTGAGTATACAACTAGTTTACATCAAAATGTTTAGTTTGTACTGCAACTATACTAAAAGTTAACTTCTAGGTATACTGATAGTTTACTAATTAAATACATGTAGTAGCATTTTTAGTACACTTTGAAGTATAGTCTCAGTAAACTACTAGTTTAGTAGTTTTATACTGCAAGTATACTCGTAAGTTGTTTTTTAAGTGAACTTTACATCATACTTGAAGTATACTACTATGTCCCTATTTAGGTATTAATTTGAATATATTTTGTTACATGAATATCTGAACATACAAAACATCAAAAGAACAGGGTATCTGCTTGTAAACAAAAACATTTTATTCTAGCTTCATGCATTCTTTTTTAAAACACTTGAATGTGGATAAGTTTCATAAATAATAATAAATAAATAAATAAACATTTTGAACAAAAAGCTGAAAAAAGACTATGAATTGGATTCAGAATGATAATCAAAACGTAGATAAAGTCGATCAACACCCCAAAGCTTGACATTCATTATTACCTTTTCATTGGTCGACATTTTATTCCATAACGTTACACAGTTTTGATGCTGTTTTATGTCTGGTGATTGTGCTAGAATACATGTGGAAGCATCTGTTGTTTCGGTTTCTTCTTCACTTGTATTTTTTGGAAATTCTGTACAGAAGATGTGTACTAGCACCTCTACAGTATAACAATGAAAACACGGATTCTAAGAACACAAGTATAGCTCACATATATTTAGACTTTTTCTAAGTATAAGTCAAGTATACTTAAATGTAATTTTAAGTATCTTTCTGAGAAGTACATAAAGCACATGTTTGAGAAGTACATAAAAAGTAGACTAAAAGTATACTTTCCTATTTTTTAGTTTAAAAGAAGTATACTAATAGCACACTTGAATAAACTTATTTTTCGTAAGGGCGAGTTCACATGAGTTCTGTGCGCTCCTGATAAGAGAAAACCACAAGCTCTATTTTTGTCAGTGTATTGCATGGAAAGCAAGCAAAAGCAGAAAAGCAAGGGATTATAGAACATCATTTTTATTGATTTCACCTATCAATAAATATAAGTGAAATGTATTAGTACGTAAACTAACTTTTAAGCCATTTATAATCCTATTTAGGCCTATTGTTATGAAGAATTGCTTATTTAAATATGCTTGTTGCTAGAAGCCACATTGTGTGACAGTGGGATTGATAAAGGTCATCTGTAAAGTGGTCCCACATGCAGCCACTATCAACCTTATTTTGCAAGTTACAGATCGCCGCGCATGCTTATAAGTTAAAAATGACGTTGTTGTAATGATGATTCATTGACGTTGGGATCCATGTGCAGCTTTATTAACAATCAGACAGGCAGAGTTCAGTCAACAGCATACAGGGGTAACGTAGGCAAGGCAGAATCATAACCAGAGTCCATGCAAAGGGGTCGAGGCCGGCGGCAGACAGAGGAGAGAGTAAATCCAAACACAGAGCAAGGTCAAAGAGGCGGGCAGCGAACAATCAGACAGGTCTAAACAATCCAGGTAGGCAACAGGTAATCAAACAAGGTATGAACGCTCAGTAGTGTCAGCAGTAGCAAAAACAAGACTTCGCAATGAGGGTAAGGTAGGCACTGCCTATATAGTCATGGTAATGATCAGCACCTGTGCAAGTAATCAATGTCAGGCATGGGGTGATGGGAAATGAAGTCCTAAGGAACAGTTAGTACTCCGGTGAGGGTTCCCTCTGGTGGGGATCGGAGGGAGCCACGGAGGCTTGATTTGTGACAGTTGTCATATGTTATGAAATTAATTTTGATTTTAAATTAAAATACCATTTGCTAGCATTTATTTACTTATCTATAACTTTCTTATAAATAAATAAATAAAACAGACAAATATGCAACATAGATCAAAAGAAA
>NW_015505534.1:1442772-1443117 GCF_001515645.1 Sinocyclocheilus grahami | reverse complement strand
GAGGAACTGAATACAGCCTTCTTTGTCTCATCTCATTTAGGCTATCAATATATACACCGTAAAGTTGTCTTTCTCTTTCAAAAGCCTTCTATTTTAGTTCACAATTCTGTATGTTTTCTAATGCTTTTATATAGGCTAGCCTACATACAGCTCAGACGTGTACGCTGACATCGTTTTTTGCAAACTTGAAACATGTATTGAGGATAAACGCACTGTAAAACAGACGTCTGTGGTTTCAAGTTAGCCTTTCCAGCTGTAATGTCGAAAGACTGTATGAACTCTTCATGCTCCTCCGGGTGGAAGAGGGGCGGACGCATTCCGAAAACCCCACAACGCAGTCTTTTT
>NW_015505534.1:1440455-1440786 GCF_001515645.1 Sinocyclocheilus grahami | reverse complement strand
GCTTTTTTTATTTGGCATTTGTTTAGAGGTCTACAAAAATATCCTTCAATATGACTTTTCACTATGTTTCCTTTAAACAGGGCATTATTTCTGGCAGTGTGGCCATAGCAGCGCAGAAACTTCACCTGCCAACAGTAAGTTGTTAAGAGCCCAGACTACTTACCGTGAGGAATTTTATCATGGTTTATTGTCAATCGTTCCATCCCTAATCTGGACACAGCAAAAACTATGAAATATTATTAAAAATATGTACCATGCATGCTAGTTATGCACTATATGCAGAATGTAGCCCAGGGTTCCTCAAATCTTGCCCTGGAGGGCCAATGCGCTG
>NW_015505534.1:1435588-1436430 GCF_001515645.1 Sinocyclocheilus grahami | reverse complement strand
AATATTTTGAGCGCATTTAAACATCTTGTCTTTTAACAGTTTTTTAAAAGTCTTTTAACTGCAGATCTACTTCTGTATTAACATAAATGTGTATAATTGCCAGTATGAATTAATATCTCAATCAGCTTTACAATACAACATATAAAACTTGTAAACATAGCCTTTTACAGAACATATACTGTATGTTCCAATTCATATACTGAATCCGTTGGTGTATGGACATTATCAATACACAAATTAAAAGTTATTAAAATTGAATAAACAAATGTAACAAACAATAAAAATAAAATAAATAAATCTAGTTACAGTCTTCATACTGTTGTATGTGTTGACAATTTTTTCACCATATTATTTACCTTCTTGGATGGGGTATTCCACCCAAAAATGAAAATTCTGTCTTCATCCTGTTTCTTTCATCAACTCAAAAGATATTATGAAGAATGTTGGGAACCCAACTAAATTGGAGCCCATTGACTTCTATTGTACAATGTAGACCAAAAAATAAAAAGAAACAGCTTGGAACAACATGTTTCAAAACTGGATGACACTGAACATCATACAGGTGTGCGCATTATGACAGAATTCTCATTTTGATGTGGAATATTGCTTTAAGCCAATGTGAAAACATAACAGCAATGCTATTCATGTATCAGTGGCGATATAAAAGTTTTTGCATTGAACTTCAACAAATAAAGTTCACACTCACCCACTGACCTGATGTCAAGATTGTATATGTACTTTCTAAATGAGCAAAGAACACAAATAAGTCTAAACACTTCACAAGATGTGTGATGCTTAACACTATCTTTAATCATTTCATAAGAAAAAATAAAGCAAATTTT
>NW_015505534.1:1433391-1433862 GCF_001515645.1 Sinocyclocheilus grahami | reverse complement strand
CCTCTTATCATCTTTTAAAGGCCTTATTTTGATAGTATCGCTAGAGTAAAGTCATTGCGAAGTTCCAATTTCATTTAACTAGATGATCTAACTCCCTTAGGTTTAACCGTTAGAGTAGCTATCTAATGTGTCACCTAATGCAGATTTGATCACTGCGAGCCAGTAGACTGATTGAAATGTAAATGGGAGTTTTTAAATCCTTGATCAAGTGAAATTTGTATAACAACAGCGAAGAAACCCTGTTGTTCATATTTTTATTTGTGTACCTGGCAGCGAAGAAATCCTGCTACACACACATTGTGCAGTTAAGTGCACAGATGATAGATTCTGTTGGGATTGGACTGTGTTCTTGTGATAACTGCAGTAAAATTCCGTTAGAATGAGAATAGCCTCTAAACGTTCTCAATTCAAGCACGATTGGAGTTAAGGCACAGTACCTTAAACTAACGCTAGAGGGCAGGCTGTTTAAGT
>NW_015505534.1:1432639-1433055 GCF_001515645.1 Sinocyclocheilus grahami | reverse complement strand
CAGGGTTCTCTCTCCCTTTTTCTCTCTCACTTTACCACTCACTTATTTAAATTTAGTTTAAACAGTGTTTGAATTCAAATTTAAAGTAAATTTCTGTATTCTAGCCATTTTTGTTCACCTACAGGTAACACTCCCTCTAGTGCTTAGTTGGTGAAGTGACAGTTGCCTCCACGGCGGGTCACAAGGTGCCACGGGATCCAAACTGAATCACCTCAAACCATCACTTAGCCTAGCCATAGAATACTAACCCATCCAGTTGTCATAACCCCTAACAGCAGTAAAAGGCTTAAACCTGCTCTCTCCTCTATCTCTCCCTGTGTTTTGATTTGTTGGTTTGTTTGAATTTAATTTTGTTCTGTTTTGTTTGCCTGGAGACCAAACCTTTGAGAATCATCAGGGAAAGCTGAGTAATAGAT
>NW_015505534.1:1432324-1432629 GCF_001515645.1 Sinocyclocheilus grahami | reverse complement strand
TGCATTAACCAACTTTCTCTCACTGGGAAAGAAACTTTGCAGAATATGTGAGATTTCTTTCTCTTCATTTGCTCAGATGCTCTAACACAGCATAAAAGCTCATTAAAGTCCTAAACTAAGCAGGTCGTGCATTGAAGCTCTAAGATGACTTGATGTTTCTAGAACTTGTAACATACTGAAAAGTCTCTTTCTGCATTGCAAAGAAGATTTCATTTCATAAGTTTAAAACATCCTTCATGTGGGCAAGCTTTGCTCTTAACATCGCATAAACCAACTTTGTCTTAGTGGGAAAGAATCTTTGCAGC
>NW_015505534.1:1429961-1432300 GCF_001515645.1 Sinocyclocheilus grahami | reverse complement strand
ATCTTTGCAGCATATGTGGGCTTGCTTTCTCTTCATTTGCTCAGACGCTCTAACACAGCTCATTGAAACCCTAAACTAAGCAGGCTGTGCATTGAAGCTCTAACATGACTTGCTGTGACTAGAACTTGTTACACACTGAAAAGGCTCTTTCTTGCATTGCGAATAAGATTTAATTTCATAAGTTAGAGACAATCTTCATGTGGGCAAGTTTTGCTTTTAACATTGCTCTTAACATAAACCAACTTTCTCTCACGGGCAAAGACGTTTTTCAGCATATTTGGGCTTGCTTTCTATTCATTTGCTCAGAAGCACTCACAATATATGTATGTGAAATACTGCCATCCTTTTTCTTTCCTCTCTCTTTTCCTTACTTTGTTTCATTCTGTATGTGTTTTGCTTAGTTAGTTATATGTTAGATATAGTTTCATTTATTAAATCCCTTATATTCACCACTGATTGTCTCTGTTTGCTGCTCACAATTCGAAGTCAATGAATTTTTGAACCCTTGCTACATTTGCTAATTTACTGCTAGCACTGTATAAAGAAGGAAAAATTATTATTCCTTGGCCAGGAAAATAATCTTTCCTTGAATTGATAAATGATTATATTGTTTGCTCGGTGGACGGACAGATCAAATAATTGTAATATTGATTCTGCTAGTTAATTCGAAGATATAATCTAAATATTTATTATTAATAATAACCAGTTATGATTAGTCGTAAATATATCCCTGTTGAGCTGATTTACTACAGATTTTAGTGGAGGTACGCGGGCACATTCAAACTTGGTTTGTGAGCAAACAGTATCAATTTATTCGTGTTTTTTATATTATGCGTGCTTAGAGTGAGACAAGTCGAACTCAAGTCGAACTCACTCTTTTGGATTGGACGGTTAAAAGCCACCTCCAGTACTGTATTTTAACAGCCTCTATTTGTGTAACATTTAGTCACTGTTAATTGTTAAAGTAAACTGCAGTTCATAATATTGAAATTATTCTCTAAAGACGAAGAAATCTCTTTATTAAATAATTTTAATATGATCAAAATCGCCTGTTGGAATGAAGAAATCTTCCTGCATTGCGATAAAGATAGATTTGAGCGATGCTCCTCTTATCATCTTTTAAAGGCCTTATTTGATTGTATCCTAGATTGAAGTCATTGCATATTCCAATTTCATTCAACTACGATCGCACTCCCTTAGGTTTAACCATCAAAGTAACTATCTAATGCGTGCCTAATGCAGATTGGATCAGAACACTGCGAGCCAGTAGACTGATTGAAATGTAAATGGGAGCTTTTAAAACCTTGATCAAGTGAAATTTGCATAACAACAGCGAAGAAACCCTGTTGTTCATAGTGTTTATTTGTGTACTGGCAGCGAAGAAATCCTGCCACACACATCATTGTGCAGTTAAGTTGCACAAATTGTAGAATCTGTTGGGATTTGACTCTTAGTGTTCTTGTGATAACTGCAGTAAATTCTGTTAGAATGAGAATAGTCTCACACTAAACGCCATCAGTTTAAGCACGATTGGAGTTAAGGCACAGTACCTTAAACTAACACTAGAGGGCAGGCTGTTTAAGTATCTAACACTTCTTGAACTGCTTCTACCTTCCTGTTTTCACCTTGGGTGGGCGCACCCACTCCCCCTTGTGGGCATTCTCTGCTAGGTCGACTTGGTACTCTAATTTGTTTGATTTTAGTTTCCCTTCTGCTTCATTGGTCATTATCATTCTAGCCATTCTAGTTACCTGCAGTTTCATTTTTTATTTTATTTATTCATTTATTTTTATTTCGTGTTTTTGTATTAGTTTTTCATATCCAGTACTATTTTTGTTTTACTTTACTTTTATAATTTTGTTTATTTTGTTTGTTTTGTTCCCTTTTTTTCATTTTAATTAAAATTTTTAATCAGGGTTCTCTCCCCCTTTTCTCTCTCACTTTACCACTCACTTATTTAAATTTAGTTTAAACAGTGTTTGAATTCAAATTTAAAGTAAATTTCTGTATTCTAGCCATTTTTGTTCACCTACAGGTAACACTCCCTCTAGTGCTTAGTTGGTGAAGTGACAGTTGCCTCCACGGCGGATCACAGTGAGCTGCCACGGGATCCAGACTGAATCACCTCAATCCATCACTAAGTCTAGCCATAGAATGCTGACCCATCCAGCTAGCGCAACCCCAAAATCAGGTTGCTCCTCAATCTTTAAGGTAATTTAGCCGCTCCTGCTATCCAAGCAAGGTTGCCACACTAGATGTTATGACCCAGCAGCGCCCTCTACTCGGTAGGCTCTGTCATAACCCCTAACAGCAGTAAAAGGCTTAAACCTGCTCTCTCC
>NW_015505534.1:1408553-1429817 GCF_001515645.1 Sinocyclocheilus grahami | reverse complement strand
ATCAGGGAAGATAGATTGACGACCCAAGCTGCCAAAGTCTTTAGACGATCACGCTGTCAACAATCTTAGTTAGATCCTTTGATCCTTTATCAAAATGAACTTCCCAACCAGATCACTGCTAATCCACTGTTAACCACAGAACCAGATATCTCATCACCAAGTGGTGACATCACTCAACCACCTCAGCTGACGGTGGAACCGCCAGAACCAGCCAACATCCCGCAACACACCTCCAGCCAGGACCGCAAAGTACCAGAAAGCGCGGTTTTGGTGGTCTGCCTCCCTGACGAGCCACACAAGACCAGCTCTGACTGCTTGCCAGTCATCACACAAGCCCCAGTGCCGAGACTCCTAGGGGACCTAATCGAAAGGGGGGTGGCCAAAAAACTCTACCTGGCCATCACATTAGAAAATGAGTTGAGGCTGGAGGCCCTATTGGACACTGGAGCTGACCTCACGTTAATGTCAAGCCAACTTTTTGACAGACTTCAAAGTGAAGCCAAGAGACAGAATCGAACTCTTAAGTATCAGAAATGTGTGCTGAATGTGCAATCCTACAGCCAAAATGAGGTCCAACTTGAACAGGTAGCTCCCATTCACCTGACCATCGGCCCTATGAACTTTGTGCACCCTGTGTACATTTCTCCATTTGACACATATCCTCTCCTCATTGGCAAAGACCTGCTAGATCGCTTTGAACCATTGCTAGATTTTAAACAACTGAAAATCTGGGCTCAAGTGCGAGAACCTCTGCCTCCGCAGTCACCAAGTCCACCCCAGACAGACTGTCAGGTCACAAAGGTCGCGGGAAATCTCGCCGCCAGCCGCGGGAACGTCTCGTCCCAAGAGCAAGGTTCAAGGTCGCTGCTCTGTACTTTCCAGTTAGCCAAAGACTCTGACACATACGGACCCCACGTTAAGGGGGGCTTACAACTGAATGATGTCACAACAACAGACCCCATACTAGCACTGTGGGCAGACAATTCAGCCATCAGCCTCTCACAGTTCAATGCTCTCAAACAGCACACAACGAACATTCCTTTTGCTAACAAGCGCACACGATTCCCCTTGAATCCCTGTCCATCAGCTATGGTGACTGCCAAGGGCACCTGTGCCTTGAACTTGAGGTGGAATGACAGGTGTCTAACCCATTACTTCCTGGTCCTTACAGACGCACCGCATGATGTCTACATCGGAGCGGACATTCTGATTCGCCTCAGGGCTCACGTGGACATGATCAATGAAGTGATATGGGCTCCAATGACCTCACAGTCACCCACAGTTCCTGTCAACCATGAGAACCTCCTGTCAGGCCAAACCATCCCTGAGGCCTGCATGCTAATCAATGAAAAAGAGACTGTAGTACCAGCTTACACCAAAGGGGTCGCTGTTCGACTCAACCTGCGAAGCGGCCAAACTCTCAGTCACACCCTAGGCTTCTTCCAACCTTCACCCGAATGTGGGGAACTGGGCCTCATTTTGGAAGCCACACCCCTCGTTGAAGTAACATCTCGGGCAACCTACATCTTGTTCAATAACTGCATGGCAACGGATGTCAGAGTGCCTAAGGCGTACCGTCTGGGTTGGCTAGTGAGCTATGACTTTCATGACTTTGAACTAATTCTACCAATTATTGGACCCATCTCAGATCCAATGATTCCAGAAGAAAGCTCAGGCCACACAGTGTTAACAGAACCCTTCAAGATCATCACTATAACCTCAGTCATGCCAGTAGTCAAGGAGCAGTTGTGTAGAACAGAACTAACAGAAGACCAAAACTTTGCCGTGTACACGGTCTCTAACCACTCCACCTGCATAGATAACAGCGTGACTGCACCTCTGACCGCCCATGGCACAGATGAATTAATGACAGAAGAGCCATACCCAGGTTTTGAGACACAAGTCCAGCAAATTCTGAAAGATGCTGATGCCATACAGGAGGATGCAGACCGCCACAAACTCCGTCAAGTCCTGTACAAATACAAGGAATCATTTGCCAAGGACTCTTTAGATTGTGGCCTCACTAACCTCCATGTTGTGCGTGTCCGTGCATGTCCAAACGCACCCAAAAGCTCCACTCACTTTTGTCAAGCAATACAAGATCCCCCTTGAATCGTACGAACCCGTACAGGAGATCATCAACTCTATGCTTGAGAAGGGTGTCATTCGTCTGTGTAACAGCACCTACTCTGCCCCCATCTGGCCTGTCATCAAATCAAATGGCAAGTGGCGGCCAACCATCGACTATAGGAAACTGAATCAACAGGTGGCATTGTCGAGATGGCCTATGACCCAGCTGGAACAGGAGATACCAAGAATCAGAGGAGCCACAATCTTCTCCACTCTTGATGTGGCCTCAGAATTTTGGACTAAACCAGTGCATCCAGATCACCAACACAAGCTGGCTTTCACCTTTAGCAATCGGCAGTACACCTTCACCAGGTGCCCATTCGGATATGCCAACTCACCAGCCGAATTTAACATCTTCCTCAACAAAGCATGCCCGGATGCCAGAGTAAGAGGGAACTTAATCTATGTTGACGACCTTCCGATGAAACACACGACGGTGACTGATCACCTGAAAGAAATTGACCACGTCCTGCACCAACTGACCACCGCCGGTGCCAAGATGGCCCTCCACAAAGGACAATGGTGCAAAACCAAGGTCAATTACGTGGGCATACTCATCGGACCACGAGGTATTGAGCCACAAACCAGCCGAATCCAGGCCATTCAGAACATTAAACCACCTGCCAATGTCTCGGAACTCCGAAGTTTTCTAGGCGTGTGCAACTATTCAAGGCAGTTCATTGAGAACTATTCAGACATTGCACGCCCTCTCACTGCCCTTCTAAAAAAGGACTGCCCCTTCGCCTGGACAGACGAACAGCAAAATGCCATGAATGAGCTGAAACAACATCTGTGCATTGCTCCATGTCTGGCTTACCCAGATCCACAGAAGGAGTTCTACTTGGACGCTGGATGCTCCAGCCACTGCCTCAGCGCTGGTATATACCAACGGCATGACCAGGACAAAAGGGTGGTCGCATATGCCAGCAAGACTCTTCTTCCCCCAGAGTGCAAATACTCAGACTGTGAGAAAGCCCTGCTCTGTACTGTATGGGCCATCCAGAGATTCTCCAACTACATCGGAGCACAGAAAGTGATCATAGAGACTTGTCACCAGCCTGTCACTTTCCTCAACAGCCAGCGCATCCGCGACGGTGTGGTCACAAACGCACGCATAGCCACATGGCTCATGGCTCTCCAGTGGCGCAATATTGAAGCACGATATGCTCAAAATCACAAGTCGGCGCTGGGAAACGGCCTGGCAGCCTGCCAAAGCTGCTCCGATGACACACCGACTGAGAGCATAGAAGCAGAAAGGCCCCAACCACCGCCACCTACCTGCCACAGGTATTTTGACGAAAATGTCTGCCAAGGCATGCCCACAGCCTACGTCGATGGATGTTCCTACAACCACGAGGGCATCCTAAAGGCAGGTGCTGGTGTTCTCTGGCTAAATGATCGACCCTGCCCACCACAACACTTCAAGCTGGGTCCACAATCGTCACAATATGCTGAGATAGCAGCTATTCTCATAACCCTGCAGATAGCATCAACCTGTAACATCAGAGAACTGCTCATCTGCACAGACTCCAACTATGCCAGACTTGGCTTCACATGCCATCTTCCAGGCTGGAAGCAAAATGGTTTCAAGACAGCAAACAACAAACCAGTTAAACACCAACACCTGTTCCAGGCATGCGACGACATCACATGTGAACATGATATGATCGTCTATTGGAAGAAAGTGAAAGGACACTCAAAGCAACCTGGTCCAGACAAGGACCTCAACGACCAAACGGATGCCCTAGCCAAAGCAGGTGCACTACATGGCGAGTTATGGTCTCCACCAACCCACCAACCCACCCTTAACGTGGCAGCCATAACCCGCAGCAAACACACTCAACCCACCACAATGCCCACCTCACAGCCGCTTACGCTGGCTCCTCAAATCTCCACTAATGACATTACCGACATGCAAGCTTCTGACTCCGCCATCAAAACCATCCTTCACCACCTCTCTGACCCCTCCAGCCACCCTATCACACCAGATGAACTTGCTGCTTCCCCAAGCCTCAAACGCCTATACCACCTAACACACATGCTGCGTGTGATAAACAACATCTTGTTTTATGCCCCTGATGACCTCACTGCACCAAGGCTTGTGGTGCCACACTGCCTAAGGGGGGTGATGCTGATGTATGCTCACGACGCACCATGTGCGGGACACCACGGCACAAGAGCCACTTATGAGACACTCAAACAAGTGGCATACTGGCCCGGCATGCAGCAAGATGTGGCAGAGTACGTGAAAGGATGCCTTGTCTGCTGCCAATTCCAACCGTCTAACCCAAATCACAGAGCCCCACTGCAGCGCAGAGGAGTCACGTTTCCGTGGTCAGACCTTCAAATTGACTGGGTCGGACCCTTACCCAGGTCAACAAGAGGCAACAAGTATTTCCTCACAGTCGTGTGCCAATTCACAAAGTGGGTAGAATGCCTCCCAGCACCCAATGACACTGCTCAAACTACAGCATATCTCCTGTTGAATCACATTTTCTCCAGGTTCGGGCTGCCGCTGAGAGTCAACTCAGACAGAGGCACCCATTTCACAGCTGAGATCATGCAGCAGATTTGGAAACTCCTGGGAGTACAAGCACACATGTTTCCGTGTTGTCCTTGCTCAGCAAAAATGGACGCGATGTTGTCTGGGGGTTTGGCAAAAGGAGAGTGGAACTGTGGGCAGTGCTCGGGGTGATGACTAAAGGCAGTGACTGTGTAGTTCTGACGTCAACTTTTTACGGAAGTCACAACAGTTCGTGAAAAATAGCTAGAACTTTAAGCTGGCTGTGTGCATTTTACTGTGGACTGACTGTTTTGAAACGTATATGGTAGTTAAATAGCCCCTAGACTTCAGTAATCGTGAAAAAAGCCAGGAAATTTAAGTTTTGACGATATGGGACCTTTAAACTGAACTGAGCTGGATGATGACATCACTGAATTCAATGATGAACTGCCTTTAACTGAAAATTGAGTGTTTACTATTGTCCTTTTGCATCATTGACACTTATTTAATACTGTAAAGTTGCTTTGACACAATCTGTATTGTTAAAAGCGCTATATAAATAAAGGGGACTTGACACTAAGTGCAAAAAGCCTGCCTTGTTGGCAGAGGCTATTTACTCTAATTCTGCCCACCAATGTGTGATTGGGATAGTCAACATTACAAAACATGGATGACAATCGTCAGCTCCAGTGGCATAGATGGTAAAGCGTGTGCTGTCCGGGTTCGAATTTGCCTTTTGCCAAACTTTTTTTCCTCCCTTTCAAATCTCATATCACATCAGAAAGGCTATCTATTTATTTTAAATAAAAATGAAGGAAATAATCAAAAAGTTGAAAATAAAGTATCGGGTAGAGTTAGGGTAGGTGTAGGGAGGGCTCTATTGTTCCAATAAGGTGGCATTCATTTAATAATTTGAATTAAATTAAAATTTTTAAGAAATGTACACTCAATACGTTATTATTGCATACTGTTTTATAATGTAATGCAATACTGAGGTGCAGATATTTACCACTATTTGCATTAAGTAGTATAAATAGCAGAAAATTCTGCTATTTTACTATAGTGTAAATAGAATCCATTGCTATTTGCAATTAGCGTAAATAGCATCCATCGCTATGTTATTGTTTTAGTGTTTATGCAAACAAAAAGTCATTTTATTGGTTGTTTATTGATTTTATATAAAACTTGGTGTAATTTTTGTGTCAGTACATTTTGAACATTTCCAGCACATTTTAACTACTGTGATAATACTGATAACCATGATAATTTTGGTCACTATAATCATGATAAGAAATTTTGATACTGTTACATCTCAAGTTCAGAGAAGCTCTAAACTAATCTTGCAACTCTAACATGTTGTACATGTCAGGCTCTGGCGTCTGGTGTTCTCCCTCTCTCCTCCAGAGGGCGCCATCTCCCGGACTCCCATTCCCCAAACCCCATACACCTGTTCACTCATTACACCAATTCCCCAAACTCCACACACCTGTTCAGTCACTCACTCATCACACTCACCCTCAGCTGTGCCCCGTTGTCACTGACTATATCTTCTCCTCACTCACCACTCGACCTGTATGTATGTAATGGTGTTCGTCGTCCCTAGACCTGTTTTTGTTTTGCCTTGTTGGCCTTTCTGTTTGGAATAAAAAGGTTTTCACCTGCATTTGGACCCAGACCCGGTTTTTCCACGGTGCCCCTTACTCGCCCGTGACAGTACATAAAACCTTTGTAAACACTTTAAGAAATGTTTTTCTCCATTGCAAATACAATTTCATTTCCTACGTAAGAAACATCTTTCATATGAGCAAGATTTACCCATAGGAAAGAAAAATCAAACGTGAGATCTCTTTAACATCTCAAATATTTCTTCTAGACAGAAATGGGGTTACTTTAAGATTGAATGGAAACTTTTGCTTGAGTCTCCTGCTTCTCAAACTTGTCTTCTGAGACAAAAACTCTAACACTCACATTTGTCTGCTTTAAAGCTTTAGAAAAGATCTCGTCACACACTGTGCTCAGATTTTTCTCTTTAGCTAGATAATCTGGAGGGTCTCATATTTGTCTCCTGTAAAGCTTTAGAAGTGATCTCAACTTTACAAAGTATGCATCAAGTCAAGTACTTGAAAGGCACTAAATAATGTTAAAAGCTTTAAAATTCAAAGTTAAAAGCTATATTGAGAGAGGAATTATGCAGAAATAAGGATACTGTTTTTTTTATAGGACAATGTTTATATTTTTAGGCACATAATTTGTTGTTGGATATAGTAACGTACCGGATGCCTTAATCAAAACTGATTTACAGGAAATGTAACCCTGGAGCTTTCTTTGCTGAAAGGCTCATAAATGGCTTATGTCTTGATTAGTAATTGACTAATTTGATTAATACATATATGGTAGAAATGTTTGAGCTCATATTGAGGCATTTGACTTGGTGCACATGTGGTGTCGTCTGCTGTTCATTTTATGAACCACACTCAGTCTTGGGTTTTGATGCCAGGAGATACACTTTATTACATCATCAATGATAATAACTAATAAAGCGGTTGAGTCTCCTGCTTCTCAAACTTGTCTTCTGAGACAAAAACTCTAACACTCTAACAAAAGCTATATTGAGAGAGGAATTATGCAGAAATAAGGATACTGTTTTTTTTATAGGACAATGTTTATATTTTTAGGCACATAATTTGTTGTTGGATATAGTAACGTACCGGATGCCTTAATCAAAACTGATTTACAGGAAATGTAACCCTGGAGCTTTCTTTGCTGAAAGGCTCATAAATGGCTTATGTCTTGATTAGTAATTGACTAATTTGATTAATACATATATGGTAGAAATGTTTGAGCTCATATTGAGGCATTTGACTTGGTGCACATGTGGTGTCGTCTGCTGTTCATTTTATGAACCACACTCAGTCTTGGGTTTTGATGCCAGGAGATACACTTTATTACATCATCAATGATAATAACTAATAAAGCGGAGATGCTCTCTGCACCGAAACATCTCCAGAATGATCATCTTGTCTTCTTTTTATACTGTTCTGACTTTAAGGCGTGGGGTATATATTCCATACAGTTTTTCCATACATAGAATGTTTCCTTTGTGCATACAATTCTCTAGAGAGAAAGCCCCCCCTCTCTAGTCTTGTTATGGTAAAGAAAGACCCCCACTTATGTTTCCCAGATGTTTCTCATCTGATATCTGTACATTCTGCCACATAGGCATTTTCCACACACGGGCATATGGGATTATAATGGAAGTATAACTGAATATTTAAATGGCTATATTACTAATGATTACACTCGAACAATTCATCTTTTAACCAATAAAAATCTACCACATTCCCCCCTCTGAGACTTAGTAAGTCTCACATTTGCTTATTTTTACCCAGAGTGCTACTTCGTAATTCAGGCATATTAGTTAACACTACCTAGTGACTTTATTAGTCACTCTGTTATATTACCAATGACCAAATGATGCAGCATCACATCAGGACCAAACGTCTCCCCCTCACTTGACTAGGAAGGAGTAAAAGATCCAGTCTCCATAATCTTACTTCTATAGAAAACAATGTTATAAGCATGAGCGTGCAACTCGTTCAGCGCTTGCCTGTGATTGTCACATTTATGTATATAAAGACACAAAAACCCATTTAAAACATGACGCATAGAATATCACAGGATTAGCATATTTTTCTTGTCTTTTTTTTCTCTTTTCTTTTCTTTCCATCTTTTCCGTGGGAACTTTAGTACAGTGGTCCAGATGATGCCAGGTTGTGCTTCCCCTCACTTCGACTGCTGCTGGAGTAGCTCTCACCACGTCGTAGGGTCCCTTTTCTCCTAGGCTCATTCCATTTTCTTTTTTCCTGTAAATAGATAGCTCTATGTATGGCCAGCCTGGTCTCATGTTTATACGTAGGTATAAATACGTAACATTTACAAGCACAAAACGTACACTTTTGTACGTCACATTTTACGTAAAATACATACGAATTATCATGAGATCACGTTGGTATGGCAGTTAATTTCTTCATATATGATTGAAGTTCCATTTGTAATTGCGCTAGAGGCGGTCCTTTGTAGGAACCTCTATCATAAAGCACAGCATGGGTCGACCCGTAAGCATTTCATGCGATGTTAAGTGCGTGCTTCTGTTAGTTTGCATGCGATAGCTCATTAGTTCAAGAGGTAATGCATCAATCCATTTAAGTTTAGTATTTTCACATATTTTGTTAATTTTGGCCTTGATATTTCCATTAACCCTTAAATAAGGAGACCAATATCCTTGTTGTTTAATTTTTCTTATCACTTCATATAAATAGAGAGACCAATATCCTTGCTTTTTAATTTTTCTTATAATTTCCCTCCTTGCGCAATGGTTGAAACCATGCGCATCTGCAATAAGAATATTCAAAAGTGAAGTAGGTGCAACCATTTTTCCTTCATGTGTACGCCAGATCTCTTGTGAATTTTTTTTAGCTCCCCTTTGGTGCCACATTGATTGTTCATAGGGGCCTGCTTGTTGTTGAATGCGAATTATATTCTTTATTTGAGGTTGAGGTTTGATAAGTACTACAGGTGCTAATACTGCTACTTGACACCCTGAAGCTTTTTCAGCTTCTATATTTGCTGCATTTTTCCCCCTTAATATCATTAATAACATAATCATTTCCCTTCTTGTGTGCCTAATGTTTGATTATTGCTAGTCTTTTTGGTAGCATCATAGCAGAAATTAATTGCCCTATTTTTTCAATTTTTTCTTTCTTTCTTTTTCTTTTTCTTTCTTTCTTTCTTTATTTATTTCTGGATCATATATCATTGTGCAATGAAATTCTGTTTTTGATAGCTGTGATTCAGGAATTTGTACTTCAATATACTTTACCAACTTATTGACTGTCTGTCTCACATTTTGTTCTATCTGTCCTGTCCAATAGATATTATCTTTTGGCTCTGTAACCCCCATTTGTGTTTCTGTTCCTATTGCATCGATATGTATTCCTTCTGGAGAACACCAAATTTGTAGCCCCAATTTACATAATGCATCTCTTCCTAACAAATTTATAGGCGTCTGATTTGATATCATGGGTGTGTTTTTGCCCTCTATGTTAATTAGCATAATAGGCTCTTGATCAGCTTTCGTTGTTAAACTTGGAAGCTGATTCTCCCCATTAGGATTCTCTTGGCACCCCTAATAACCTGGATTGGGACCTCCCCAAGGGTTAACTGGGCCCTGTGAAGTACCTCGGTTAGGCTGTTGCCAGTTCTCCCCCCTTCCACCCTTTGGGTACTGTTGCCATGGATAGGTGGGACAGTCATTTTTATTATGTCCGGGCTGTCCACATGCCCAGCACACATCTGGAGGACCAGTATAAGGTTTGCCTCTTCCTCTCTGTGTTGGTTTTTGTCTCCATTGAGTTAGTTTCTCTGTAGCTCTTTCTCTTGGCTTTTGAGCTTTTGCTCATTTTTTTTCTGTTTTGTTCTACGGCATGAGACACATGGTCACAAAACTCTTTGTGTGTGTTAGAGTTTAAACCGACCGCATCCTCCAGCCGGCTCCTACAGGCTGACGGCATAGCATCAATCACAGCATGTCTAAACAATGTTGCCATTAATGGGTCTCCTTCTGGATTCTTTTCAGTCTCTTGTTTCCACCTTTTCAGCTGTCTCTGTACATAAGTGGTTGAATTCTCTGTGTCCTTTTTCTCTGCATGCAGTGACTGCCACACTGCTGGACAGAATGCATCAAAAACAATTCCATCCATATTAGGAGAGTTCATTGCTCTGTCCAGAGTAGTTGTTTGAAGAATTTCATCCATCTTTGTCCCTCCTATTATTTTAGCCATCAAAGCTTTAATTTCCCTCACAGCCCCTCTTGAATTTCTGGGAGGCGAGTGACCAGCCTCTCGAGGTCCCGTGGGGCCCAGGGGACTTATAATTTTCTCTTCTATTTCTTCTAACACTTCCTCAAATTTTGTTTTATTTTGGTTTGTTTTCATCTTCTCTGACGCTATTAAAACTGTCTATAACAATCCATCTGTAAATATCCTTCACTTTCTTTTCTCTTTTGCCTCTTTGTTTTCACAGCTGGTTCCTTTTTTTTAATTTTTTCCCTTCTTTTTCTCCCAGCTCTACAGGTCCTTACATTTGCCTTTCTCCAGTTGAATTTCTCCTGTTCCCTTGAGGATTTGGACCTCTCCCTCCATGGGTAAATAGGGGGGCGGCTCAGAAAATAATCTTTCAGCTTTTTCTTCGTATTTTTGTCTGCCTCTTTTAATATTTTTCTTGCCTATTTTATATGTATTAATATGTCCTCCCCTTACTTTTTACTCTTACTGGATTTGCTGATTTTATTAATCCTATATCTGTGTCATGTTGAGACCATAGTTCAGTTGGTACCTGTTGCTGCCTTTCCTTATATAACTCTCATTTTGGTTTATTATCTCGGATGTTGTAGTCATCTGTGTCATTTTCTTTTTGTCGATAACTACTTGAGGAATTTCCAGCAAACTGGTTGCATACAAAACTTTGATATAATTTTTGTCAGCTGAATGAAAAATCACGGGATGTTCTGTTGGTTCCCACTTGCTTTGTTCTGCCTTTTTCATCATTGGTCCTAAATCTTTTGCTTCCCAATTTTTTTCCTAAAATATACTGCAATATGTGGGACCAAATTAGTTTCACTGAACCATTTTTTTAACAAATTCACCTTCTGGCATATTTAAAGCTGCTCCCTGTTTACCTATTATGATGTACTGGGAGACCATCTCAATTTGCTGTCCCTTTCTTTCTTCCTGCCATTTTTGTTTGATATCTTGTTTATTAACTCTTCACAGTGGTCATTTTAATCCTAATATTTCCACTGGAGTGACTGTCATATTTTTTCCTATATTATTATAATTGAATTTTAATTTAACTCTTTTAACCAATTTCTCCTAATTTTAGTCTTTTTTCTGTGACATGCATCTTTGAATTAAATTTTTTTATTCTGTCTGATGCATTTACTGTTTATATGAATTTATCTTCTCAACTCTATTTTACCATCACTCAGTATGTAAACTTTTATAAAAAATAATTCTTCATTTATCTTTACTTCTCTTTACTATTTTTCCACACTTATAATTATTCTTAATATACTTATTTAACTTGTTTCCTTGATCTCACTTCTACTGCACTGATTTCTGAAATTTTCTCCTTCTCTTCCACACAGACACCAAACATGCAAAAGTCTATACCAGATCTTGATTCAGTCTTTATTGATATTATTTTCCTAATCACATTCACACTGCTCATCCCTTTATTCAGACAGGACTCATGCTTTCATTCGTTTTCCCTTTTATAGGGCTAAAGCATTAATATTTTTTCCCTTTACCTATAGGGCTAATCATTTATTTATCCCTCTCGGGTGCGGCACGAACTGCGTCCATCCACGCCAAGCCACATTTAAGTGATGGACCAAGAGGGTGAGCAGCTCGTACCCATCCAATACGGAATTTATTTATTTCCTCATATATTCACCATCACTCACACAGACCTTCATACGGACACAGACACAGTTTCAGTCTCATACAACAAAACACTACACTCTTCCTCGAGTGACCTGCAGTGCTCTCGTTCTTTTACTGACAATTTCTCCCTTAACTCAGTAAAAAAACAGCACCCAGTAGGGATTTTTGCCTACCCGTGCAGCCCTTCGAGCCTCCTTACACCTTTTTCTTTCTCAAAGCGGTATACGTAGGTCTTTTCGCGCTATCCTTTATTATATCTGCTTCATTGCTGATTGCTGCCCTTTTAGGCCCAATCCACAATAAATACAGACCATTACACGTAATGTATTTTTGCCTACACCATCCAGTTTCAATTTAGGTCACCTATCAAGGCCTTCCCAATATTAAACCAAATATGTGCATGCAGTTATTTCTTCTGACGTCAAAACCCTTTTATAATATTTTATTTTAGTTATTTTTTAATTCTGGAAGAGCAGATTTTAAGTGTCCTTACCACTAAGAGCAGACCCGCAAACAACACGCACCAATTATATAAGCAAAATTGCCTACCGTTCGGTGGTCACCGTGTCTGTGTTGTTCGTCTCAGTCAGCCCAAAGTGGTCATCCACTCCTCTGCTCTTTGCCAGTCCCTTCGTGGTCGCCAATTTGTGGTGTCGTCTGCTGCTCATCTTATGAACCACACTCAGTCTTGGGTTTTGATGCCAGGAGATACACTTTATTTCATCATCAATGATACTAAATAATAAAGCGGAAATGCTCTCTGCAGCGAAATATCTCCAGAATGATCATCTTGTCTTCTTTTTATACTGTTCTGACTTTAAGGCGTGGGGTATATATTCCATACAGTCTTTGCATACATAGAATGGTTCCTTTGTGCATACAATTCTCTAGAGAGAAAGCCCCCCCTCTCTAGTCTCGTTATGGTAAAGAAAGACCCCACTTATTTTTTCCAGATGTTTCTCATCTGAGGTCTGTACATTCTGCCACGTAGGCATTTTCCACACACAGGCATATGGGATTATAATGGAAGTATAACTGGATATTTAAATGGCTATATTACTAATGATTACACTCGAACAATTCATCTTTTAACCAATAAAAATCTACCACACACACTTTGGAAAGTTGAGATCACTTCTGAAATTTAGAGGAGACAAATGTGAGGACTCCCGAGTCTTTAGTGTAGGAGAAAAATCTGAGCAAAGTGTGTGATGTGGTCGAGATCGCTTTTAAAGCTTTAAAGGAGACCACTGTGACGGTCAAGTCAAGTCACCTTTATTTATATAGCGCTTTTAACAATACAGATTGTCAAAGCAACTGTACAGCATTATTTAGGAAAATATTGTCAATAATGCAAAAAGATAATAGTAAACACTAAATTTTTAGTTAAAGGCAGTTCATCATTGAATCTAGTGATGTCATCATCCAGCTCAGTTCAGTTTAAATAGTGTCTGTGCAATCAAGTCGACGATATTGCTGGAAATTAAGTGTCCCTAACCAAGCATGCCAGAGGCGAGGCGACAGCGGCAAGGAACCAAAACTCCATCGGTGACCGAATGGAGATAAAAACCTTGGGAGAACCAGACTCAGATGGGGGGCCAGTTCTCCTCTGACCAGATGAAACCAGCAGTTCAATTCCAGGCTGCAGCAAAGTCACATTGTGCAGAGGACTCAACTGGCTCCTGTGGTCATCTAAGAGACGAGGTCTTCACTGGGGATCTGTCTCTGGGGCTTAACTAGTTGTCCTGGTCTCCGCTGATATTAAGGGCTGTACAGGTCATCTCTAGGTGCTGATCCACCATCTGGACTGGATACGTACTGGCTCCGGGTGACTGCAGTGACCATCTGATCTTGATACAGACTGGAACTGGTGGCTACGGTGACCTCGGAATAAGAAAGAAACAGACTAATATTAGTGTAGATGCCATTCTTCTAACGATAGCAAGTACATCGGGTGTTATGGGAAGTGTTCCCGGTTGTCCTAATTAATGCAGCTGTAATGATCAGTCCACTGAAGGCGAGTTGAAGATGTAGTGTAGCTTTATTTACAAAGTGAAATCCAGAATCCAAACAATAAATACAGACTAGACTAGACTAAACTTGACTTTGACTTAAACACTCACCGACAGCAGGATAAATACATTCAATACATGACCAGGAGCAAAGGCAACGACATGGCTACTTATAGCAAACAAAGAGGGTCACATGACATGAACAAACCAATGGGAAACAAGACACATGACCTGGACAACCAATCAGAACATGACACACTGAACAGAGGAACCAATAGCGTGAAGACAAGAGGGCAAGGGAAGCATGACACTAACAGCATGAAACAATTACAAAATAAAAGACATGAAAACATGAACATGACAAAACCCAAAACAGACCTTGCAGCAGCCTAAAAATCCTTTAATGGATTTTAATAGTGTTAGAGTTTTTGTCTCAGGAGACAAGTTTGAGAAGCAGAAGAGAAATATTTGAAATGTTAATTAGATCTCATTTTAATTGAATTTTTCTTCCCTCTGGTTAGCTTCAATGTCATTTTTCCACACCATTTCAATCAAAGACAATACATGCATTGTCATATTTGAAGTTGTTTAATGTAGACAGTGTTTTATTGCACAATGATTTAACAGAGGAAATCATAACCTATTTTTACATACATGCAAAAATGGGCTGTACAAGACAACATTTTAATGCCAATCAAAGCAAAAAAAAACAAAACAAAAAAACAACAACAACAACCAACCAACCAACCAAACAAACAAACACTGGTACACTAGTGTTACATTTGTTAAAAAAAAGGTATTGCTCTTACACTAAACGTCTTGCCCTTGTAAGTCCTTTCTAGTATGTTTGAAAAATGTGGTGTTGATACAATGCTGGACACTGAAGATAAATTTAAACATTTAAACTAGAAGCCCTTTATATTCTGAAATGATTGATGCTGTTTAAATGATAGTTTCAGTATTTACAATATTAGTAAAAGTTTAACGTTTCTCCTCAAATAAAACTGAAGACATGTTATGATAAAGCTGATATCTCAATGGCCATAGCCTTGTGGGCACCACATCGATGGGAAGGCACAACTGTGCCTTAGACAGCATGGGTTCAAATCCCAGCTAAAAGTACTTTCCTGCTCCTGTTCAATTCTCACCTGTCCAATTGTTTACTGTCTCAAAATTAGTAAAATGGTCTAATTTACTCTACTGTCTCCTACTGTCCTGACCATTAAAGGTAAAAACCCCATTGCAATCAAAAAAAGCAACAGCAACCTCTGAGCAGTAAAACATTTTTATAATGGAGTCTTGCAAGAGATTACAGCAAGACAATAAAGAGATCTCTCATGTTTCTCACACATTTCTCTCCCATTGTCATTTTGGATTCCGTTCTTTCAGAACTTTCATATATATGATATATATGAGAATCACAACTAAGTCTCATAAGCTTATAAGCAACCACTGAGCAATAAAATATTTCAATACTGGAGTCTTGATAGAGATTGCAGCAAGACAATAAAGAAATAATCTATGTTTCTTCCACCACATTCTCAGTTTGACTTTTTTTCTCAAATATTTCTCATGTCTCATTTGTGTCTACTTCCATTTTTCCTAAGGACTTTTAGGAGAAACATCTGAAATGCTGTTGATACTAAAATGAGAGATATATGAGAATCTCATCTAAGTCTCATGAGCTTAGGAAAAGCAACCACTGAGCAATAATTTTTTCCTATGGGTACTCTTAACATTGCATAAACAAACTATCTCTAATTGAGAATTAAGCTTTAAAGCATATGTGTGCTTGTATTCTCTTAATTTGCTTAGTAGCAATAACATAGTTTACTGTTCATAGAATATTTAAACTAATTTTGCCGTGCAGCTCATAGAAGATAACTTGTTGTGCATAAAACCTTTGGCCCACACAATCAAAAGTAGGGCTGTGAAAATTTAATCAAATACAGTTTCAATATCGGTTTTGATCAAGATAAAACAATTACTGTCACATTTCACCCCCTTTCCAGAGGTACGATTTTGCTCCTCCATAAATGTCCAATTTCACATGCAAATCAGTAAAATTATATCTTTTGACTCAAGTGGGCACCAAAAAGGTCAAATACATACAAAAATGTGTCAAAATGAGGCGCTTAGTGATTATTCACTTAACCCTCGTCAGTTATGTAATAAATGAACATAAACAGAAAAGATTACCTTTAACGTAAAGGTTAGAAGGGATACAGCAAAAACTACTGGGCATGCGCATATCAATATAGCGTAGTTTTTCTCACGCTGTACAACCATAATGACTGTTTTTGCATTATTGTAAGGGGTAGGTTTAGGGTTGGGGTAAGTGTAGACGTTAATAAAATACAATCGAGGAGGTAGAAATTTGTATTTATTGGTAGCTTCCGGTTTTTGCTGCATCCCTTTTGGCCACAACCCATAAACAGTTGGGAATGAAAATATGTGTGTAAAAGTAAATTGGATCCGTGCAGCTCTTAAAGTGACAGCGGGCTATATTTCTGCTGCCGAATGTGTGCTTAATATTAATCAAACAACAAAAGACAAAGACAAAATCACTCACTGCTCTTGACTGAATTACTTTTAATAAGAAACAAATTAAGTTGAATTCTTAAAGTGAAGACTATGCTGTTTTGTTTTACATTAGATGATTCAACTTCTGTAGTATAACTTAATACTTTAGACTTGCATTAAAAAAAAGGCACAGTTTGTTTCATTTGTATCTTTTTTATTCTATTGTATTTGTCCTTTGCTTTTTTATTACTGACAGTTTAATTATTTTCAATAATTTTGAGGACTTTTTTTTGTTTTTTACTAATAAGTAAAGGAAGGAATGGAAAGAATGTGATGTATGGCGTCCCATACTCTGAATTTGTGCTCTGCATTTCACCCATCCAAGTGCACACACACAGCAGTGAGTAGTGAACAAACACACACACACACACACACCGTGAACATAGCAACCTTACAGAAAATATATTTTATATATTATATATTATTTATATATTATATATATTTATCATATTGCCCACTCATAATTGTGTTAAATAATTGTGATTACAATATTGACCAAAATAATTTTTGCATTAATTGAGCAGCCCTAGTATATGATGTTCAATAGTCCAGTGCAGTGTAGACAGAACCGGACTAATATGGTCATGCTTCCTGGTTCTAGTAAGAACTCTAGCTGCTGCATTTTCGACCAGCTGGAGTTTGTTTATTACTGTGAGCATGCAGAGCAACCACCCAATAAAGCATTACAGTAATCTAACCTTGAGGTCATTTTAAAGCTCATGAATTAACATTTCTGTATTTGACTGAAAGCATAAGTTGTAATTTAGATATTTTTAACAAATTTAAATGTGACAAAAATGGCTTTAAGGGAAAAATTGCTATCAAATAGCACACCTCGGTTCCTAACTAATGACGAAGAATTGACAGAGCAGCCATCAAGTGTTCTAGGTTAGGCCCTATTACATGGGTCAAGCTCTGGTTACAAGGTTTTTGGACTGATAATTTTTTATATTTCCAAATATGCATTCTGTTAGTTTTGCGAATTGGTATGTTTTGTCAGGCCGCAAAGAAATATAGAGCTGAGTATCATCAGCATAACAGTGAAAGCTAACACCATGTTTCCTGATGATATCTCCCTTTACAGCATATGTATGTTTTCAGTATGCATCTGTTCATAGTAGATCTAACATGATCTTTCTGTGATAATAAAAAATATCTAAAATATCTTGTGCATAAAACCTCTAACACATTAAGAATTGTCGATGCAAGTAAGATTGCAAATAAGATTTTGTTCCATAGTTTAGAAGCAGGGTGAGGTGAGGACAAGGCAAGCTGGCAGAGAACAAGTTGGTGGAAATTCTTTCAAATACAGAAGACAGTGACTGCAGTGCTGTTTAAACCCACTAGATGTTCTCAGTGTCAAGTATTAGCCTACTGCTTGTCTGAATCATTTCAGCCTACAAAAAGAAGTTTGTAAAATATGTGGTGGGATGACCTTTTGAGGTCAGTAATAAACAGGCGAAAGGGGCCATGAGGTGACTTTGATCAACAGGCACATTTTTATTCAGACAGGTCAAAAGAATTAAAACACCACATCACCAATCTTGGATGCAAATACCCACATGAGAAAAAATGAAAATAAAAATAAATAAAAAACAACAAAAAGAAAACCAACTATAGATGGCCACAGGTTACCTAGAAAGTGAAGACAGAAGTGGCACCAGAGCAAAAGTGTTCTCACAGCAGTCAAGCTCACAGCAATCACACTGCAAACCTACAGGAAAAACAAAGATAAAGTGATCAAACCACCCCGCAATCCCAGCCACCTCACCACCGCCATCCACACAGTGAGGGCAACTCAGTGGCCACCATTGGCTTAAGAAACCAAAACTGAACCTACAAAAGAAAAGAATAAACAACTTGATTAACAGTGGGCAATGCAGGTGACACAAACACAAGTCAGCATTGTAACACAGTCACTATTAATCCAGTTTCTTTGGGGGCTAATCTCTCCTCCGACACTCTGGATCCCAAATTCACAAAACAAAAGAAATAAAAAACAAAAAGTATTAAATCTAAAGTAAACGGTAACCGTGCATCCCTCTAACATCCACTATTTCTGACTGGGACAGTCAGGCAACCATCAGTCAGGCAATAATCGCTGATGGTATCCTTTTTTGTTCATAATTGTTTATGCAATTTACGAAATTATATTTGATTTTTATGATTTAATTTAGCCGTAATGCACGGTCAAAATACACACACACACACACACACACACACACACATACATGAGTGTTTGTTTTGACATGGTAAAGTATGTCTTCGCAGAATTTTATTCAAATGTGTCACCATCACGTGCTACCAACTTTGTTATAAGGTAAGATGTATTCTATAATACAAATAAATACATTATATAGAAAATGTTTGTGACAAAATCGTTTGAATGCAGATCTACAATGTATGATACCCACATGAAAAAATACTATAGTAATTTATAGTAAATACTGTTTTTGAACCATATTATAGTAAAGTACTTGAATTAATTTGTTGTGGTAATTCTGTAGTTGCTGTGGTAATACAACATATATGGTAATATATATAATATATATATATATATATATATATATAGTAATATAAACAAATCAAAAAACAAAGTCCTATTTCCCTCAAATATTGTTCACAAATCTGTCTAAATCTGTGTTAGTGAGCACTTCTCCTTTGCCGAGATAATCCATCCTCCTCACAGGTGTGGCATATCAAGATGCTGATTAGACAGCATGATTATTGCACAGGTGTGCCTTAGGCTGGCCACAATAAAAGGCCACTCTAAAATGTGCAGTTTTATCACACAGCACAATGCCACAGATGTCGCAAGTTTTGAGGGAGCGTGCAATTGGCATGCTGACTGCAGGAATGTCCACCAGAGCTGTTGCCCGTGAATTGAATGTTAATTTCTCTACCATAAGCGTCTCCAAAGGCATTTCAAAAAATTTGGCAGTACATCCAACCGGCCTCACAACCGCAGACCACGTGTAACCACACCAGCCCAGGACCTCCACATCCAGCATCTTCACCTCCAAGATCGTGGTTGTTTTTTGCAAATATGATTTATTCTGAAGCAATACTCTCAGCTGTGACATAAATCTGCGTGTTTTTTATATTTTATCCAATATATATTTTTTAACCTTTATAGAGGGCATTTTCGCACTAATCTCAATACTTTCATTTCAGATTCTTACATTTGATCTATAAATTAAATTATAATAATGTGATTATCTATACGTTATCAAATTAAATCATTTACACTGAAACATACAACTGCATTAAATAATATTATGAGATTATTTTAAATATTTTTGAATATACAAACAAGAAATGATGGTGGAAATGATACTTTTCAACGAAATTAAAACACCAGTAGGTGCCAGTAGTGAGCGTTTAATGAGTGAGTCATTGAGTTGTTCATTCAAACGATTCGTTCAAATGGCAGATTCATCAGATGTTTATGCATGGGCTAATGAAACTTTAGGTGCGTTCGACTTCATGCAGCACTGCGCAGATCGATCGCAGTGGTGCAGTTTCTCCAGAGCGGCTGCAGGAGCGTTGATGACGACACAGCCGTTTGACGATTGGCCAGATTCACCGCATGACAACTATCATGTGTGTTTCGGGTTTAATCTAACCTTTTCAATTCCAATAATAGCCACAAATCTGTGTTTTTAGAACAGTAAAAGCTTTTTTTACTGTAGTCGCAATGCTATATTGAGTCACGTTTATCATAAAACACTGATGAAAGCATACATTCATCCACTTTATTAGTATTTAAATAGTATATATTTACGTTGCACTTTATTCTTGAACAGATGGCGATGTATTAAGCAGTATATAATCAGTATATATCTGTTGCTCATGAAAACGTTTATGAAACGTCTGTATATTTGACAAATAATTGCATTTAATTAACTTCCATCTGTGATAGAGTATGCAAACACCGCGCGAGCGTCACTAACGGGAGCAGAAAGTGACGGCTCCGTTTTCAACTCCGCCCCGACTGCAAGCGGCTACTCTCGTTGACTGGCATGTGTTGCCGTGGTTCAAGTCGAACACACCTTTTGACTCAACCGATTCGTTCAAAACACGCAATCAATCAGCAATGAATCGGATGTTTGCTGTGAGGTGCGCTGTGTTCCGCCTAAAATGTAAGTGACCTAATATTATTGTATTTTCTTATTGAACTGTTTATAGAACTATTAAACAGTCGTAATGGTGAAAATGTTGTGTGATGTTGCCTAACTAACTGTATTTTAAATATTTACGTCAGGATGCTGAGTTTCTTAAGCCTGTTTGTTGAGCATTTTGATTTCTCCTGGAGAGGCTGCGTGAGCCTCGCCTCAGCAGCCCAACCTTATACTGTCAATAGATGCATTATATACAGTAGCTAGGGTTGCCAACTTCAGAAAAGGAAAATAAGGGACAATCGTGGTTTTTCATAGAAAAATAAGGGACATAATAAGGGATACACTCACAGGCCTATTTTATATATATATATATATATATATATATATATATATATATATATATATATATATAT
>NW_015505534.1:1404382-1407978 GCF_001515645.1 Sinocyclocheilus grahami | reverse complement strand
TATATATATATATATATATATGTACGTACACACACACACACACACACACACACGCAGCTATATCATTTAGATTTGTAATGTTTTTTTAAATGGAGTCTTATGCTCATCAGTGCTGTATTTGTTTGATCAAAAATACAGAAAAAAAATTTAATATTGTTAAATATTATTGCAATGTCTAATATTGGTTTCCTATCTTAATTATTATACTTTAAAATATAATTTATTTCTGTGACGCAGCACTGAATTTTCAGCATCATTACTCCAGTCCTCTGTGTCACATGATCCTTTTATAAATCATTCTTATTCTGAATTATTATCAGTGTTGAAACTGTTGTGCTGCTTAATATTTTTTTGGAACCTGTGTTCCATAAATAAAATATAAAGTTAAAAAGAACAGAATTTATTCAAAATAGAAATATTTTCTAACAATATCACTTTTTATCCATTTAACACATCCTTGCTGAATAAAAGTATTCTAAAAGTTTCTTTTAATAAAAAGAAAAAAAGAAGAAGAAGAAGAAAAAAGAAAATAAATTTACTGACCCCAAACTTTTTTTTTCTTTCTTGGAATAGTTGTGTATATTTAACACAATTATTATTTTTAATAAATACTGGTCTTTTTAACCTTTTATTTATCAAAAAATCCTGAAAAAAATATCACAGGTCCCAAAAAATATTAAGCAAAACGACTGTTTCCAACATTGATTATAAATCAGCATATGTTAGAATGATTTCTGAAGGATCATGTGCCACTAAAATCTGGCATAATGATGCAGAATATTCAGCTTTGCTTCACAGGAATAAATGATATTTTCAAGTATATTAAAATAGAAAACGGTTTTGTTAAATTGCAATAATAGGCTATTTCACAAAATTAGTTTTTTTCTGTATTTTGATCAAATAAATCGTCTCAGGTTACTAATGTAACCATGGTTCCCTGAGTAGGGAACGAGACACTGCGTCCTCTAGGAATCGCTATGGGGAACGCCTCGTCGTGACCCGTGTCTGAAGCATACATTGAAAAAACACCAACTCCTTGGCCGGCGACAGCCATGACGTAGGGCTGGACGATATGGCCAAAATTTATATCACGATATATTTCTTAATTTCGGTCGATACGATATAATTCCGATATCGATATGAACACTATTTAAAAAATCCTTGTTAAAACTGCCAAGAACGCCCACAACATGTCTGTGCATACAAACTTATGAAAAATTAATTTGCCAAGTCTATGACACCTCATATAAAACCATATAATACTTTAGAAAAAAACCCCAGCACAAATAAATTAATGTTCACCTTTTATTTGTATTTAGCCTTCATACAAACAAGAAATGTGAAATCACTGTCAAATAAACATATCAGACTCACCTAATTAATATTAATATATTTAACTTCAAACGATAGGCTAACATACCAGTCAAAAGTTTTTGAACAGTAAGATTTTTATTGTTTTTAAATAATTCTCTTCTGCTCACCAAGCCTGCATTTATTTGATCCAAAATACAGCAAAAACAGAGTTATTTTGAAATATTTTTACTATTTAAAATTGCTTTGAGGAAGGGCCTAATTCACCTGATGCTGCTGGTTCCTGGTGCTCTGGAGAAACAGAGAAATCAAACTTCTCATGTGAGAGGAGAACTCCGAATTTAGAGGAATAACGTTGCTCATTCCAGGTAACCCTTTGATAAAAGGGGAGCACTGCTCAATACTTCCACAAGGACAGCCCATGGAGCGAGGAATCCAACTCCTCAGAGAGGATTAACGCTCGAAAGAAAGCACCATACTCCCAATAACCCTCAATGGTGAGGGGAGCGATGCTTCCAGAGTGTGTCGACAGAGACACACTAGTTGAATGGAGCCCAAGGTACCGGGGTCTAAACCAACTCAGAGAAAGGGAACAAGATCAATAACGCGTAACCCTTACCATACAGGATTTTAGAAAAGTGTGCAAAGCATAACGTGCACACTTACCAGCTATGTGCATTTTAGAAAGTGCGCAAAGCATAACGTGCACACTTACCACTTATGTGGATTTCTAGAAAAGTGCGCAAAGCTTAACGGGTGCACTTACCATAGTATTTGGATTTTAGAGTTTTCCAAGCATCTGTTTACAGATATCCGGAAGTACTGGGCCAAACGGGAGAGGCAAGCTCAAATACAACCCTCAAAGGTGAGGGGAGCATGATCCAGGAAGTATGAATTCTTTCTGGCTGATCTGAACAAAATGAATTTTTTTTTCATTTTTCATCAATATCCATACATTTAGCTAAAGTATAGTTACTAACATAAATATTATGAAGTACTTTCAGATGTATTTCCAGAAGTTTGTTAGATATACAAAACCGAAAGGGAAGCTTTTTTCCAAATAATCTTTGGAAAGCAAATGTTCCAGAAAAATTTCCCTCTAGGCTTAATAGATCTCTTTTCATAAAATAGATTTCTAATACATTTATTTGTGCATTTTTTACTGTTAATGTCCACCCCATTTAAATTAAGAACGGGTTCAATTCTACAAATGTTAAGGGACAACATATGGCTTCTCATTAACATCAATAAACCTGTGGGAATGGCGTTTATCACAGAATAATATTCTCTATATTTAATGGGAAATGCCCATTTATTCATAAAATTTTCATAAGAAAGCAACTCAGCTGACTGATCAAAAAGGTCAGATAAAAAATAAATTCCTTTATCCATCCAACTCTGTAAATAAAGAGATTTCTGGTTAACTGTAATATAAACATTATTCCACAAGATTTCTTTATGTGGAGAAAAGTTATGCACATAACATAACTTCCAGGCCTTGAGAGCTTGTTGATAGAAATTGGATAATGCCACAGGCAGTTTGCTAGTCGAGTAATCACACATGAACAAAAAGCGTAAACCTCCAACCTTTTAAAAAATATTATATGGTATAAAAAACCATATTGAGTCTGATTTAAGTTGACAGTTTCTGAGCCATTTTACTTTGAAAGTATAATTTAAATCGAAAAAGTCCAAGAGCTCAAAACCCCCCTCATTCATTGGACCCTGAAGAACTTCCTTTCTTAAATGATGATGTTTATTCCTCCAAACAAGTTTAGTAAATAAATCGTTAATTTTGAACCTAAACTGAATCTTGAACAAAAAGGGATAATGCCGGATAAACAAATCTAGATACCCCTTCTACTTTGGTTAGAAGGACTCTACCTATAATAGTCAAGTCTCTTTGAAGCCAGTTATTAAAGATGTTTTGAGCGTTTTTAAGTTTAGGGGAAAAATGTAATTCTTGTCTCTCCACTATCTTTTGTAACACTTATTCCTAAATACTTAATCTTATTTTTTATTGGGATGTTACAGAACATTTTTTCATTTGATTCATAAAGGCACATTATTTCACATTTTGTTACATTTAACATGAAACCAGAAGCAACAGAAAAGCTGTTGACTAACTGCAATGCTGCGGGCAACTGTTCTTTATCTTTCAAGAAAAGAACAGTATCATCCGCAAGCTGAGTCAATCTAATTTGTTTATTGAAGATGATAATTCCTTGAATAATTGGAGAATTCAAAACTTTTATGGAAAGAAACTCTACTACAATAAGGAATAA
>NW_015505534.1:1396309-1404257 GCF_001515645.1 Sinocyclocheilus grahami | reverse complement strand
TTTATAATCTACGTTTAATAATGTTATAGGACGCCAGTTATCCAAAATCAAATTATCTTTATCTGGTTTAGGAAGTAGGGTTATTAACCCCTGTTTCATAGAAGTCGATAATTCATTTGATTCAATACATTCCTTATACATTTCAAATAAAGGGTTTTCAATAATATCCCAAAAGCAGAGATAAAATTCGACTGAAAGACCATCTGTGCATTCGTTTTCATTGAACGAATAGCTGTAACCATCTCTTGCTTCCTTAGTTTTTCATCACAAAGGTCTTGAAACTGAATAGAAATAGATGAGACCGATTGTTTAACTGACTCAAAGAAGTCAGAACATTTATCCATTTCAAATACAGATTCATATAACTGAGAGTAAAAATATTCCACATATTTTGAAATCAATTTTGGATTTGAAGTGAGTACATCATCAATTTTAAGAGAGGAGATCATTTGTCTTTTATAATTTCGCTTTTCAAGTGAAAAAAAATAGTTTGTGTTCTTTTCCCCCTTTTCCAACCACTTAGCTCTAGAACGTAATATATATCTGATCAATTTGAGTTTTTAATGTCTCCAACCTGACATTTTCATCTTCTGTAAGATTATCTTTTTTCAAAAGTAAGTCTAATTCTGTCATAAGTGCCTTTTCCTTATTCAAGTGATTCTTTTTAACTTGTTTACTAAAATGTACAGCAGACTGCCTAACTTTAAATTTAAATAACTCTCATTTCTTAACATGTGTAATTTGCTTACTCCCAAAAATCTGTTGTGCTTCTTCTCGAACCTGGGTAATAAAGCCCTGATTGCTCCCGGCGCCTATTTATACTATAGTCGCACCGGTTGTGACGTCATGGCTGTCGCCGGCCAACGAGTTGGTGTTTTTTCAATGTATGCTTCAGACACGGGTCATGACGAGGCATTCCCTATAGCGACCCCTAGAGGACGCAGTTCTCTTTCAAGCATACGTTTCGGTGTCTCACTATGGGATACGCCCCTTCCGCGTATTCCTAGAAGCCTTATTACATTACGCCAGCCCCAACTGGCTGGCAGACGTGACGTGACGTGTCTGGGCGTGGCCTCCCCCCTCAGTATAAAGGGCACGTCACTACGACATTCAAAAACCTCTTCTCGCTTCACACCAGAAGCCTACAAATTAGTTATACTTTCAACGAACGCCTGGAGAAAGACTGGCCTCCACGCTGTTTTTCGCCTGACTCCTTCAATTTGCATTCCAGCCGATTGCAAGGATCGTTCGATATTACGATGGCTGCAGCAATGCAGACTGTCCCGGCTAGCGAGGGAACAAAATATCATGCAAGGACACACACCAGGTCTGCTCTGCATGTCTTGGGCTGAAACATGCCCAATTGGCGATCGAGAACCCCGGTTCCTGTGAACACTGCGCACGCTTCACTATGAAGAGCCTTCGTCGCAGGCTAGCACGCCAAGCTAGCCTGTCAGGCCACGATCCCTTCATGTCACCTAGCCCCGTTCCAGCTGCCACTCTGCAGGTACCCATCCCTGTAAAGCTGCCCACCACGGCAGCTTTATCCTGGGGTGAACAGCTTGATGTCTGCATCCCTCTGCCCAGTGTGCTCAGCACGGACGAGGAAGAGGACGCGCTTGATTTCGAGGAAGAGGGACAATCAGACTTTCTTCTCTCTGAAGAAGAGGAAGATTTCGAGGATCCCCCTTTCCTGCGTCCCTCTGCCCAGTGTGCTCAGCACGGACGAGGAAGAGGACGCGCTTGATTTCGAGGAAGAGGGACAATTGGACTTTCTTCTCTCTGAAGAAGAGGAAGATTTCGAGGACCCCCCTTTCCTCCCCCCTGCGCTCCCGGCACAACCCTTTGCCGCGGCGGGATCCACGGAAGATGCGGACGGGGCACCATCCCCTCTTCTCAGTATTGATCTGCAGGATGTGTGCAAACGCGCTGCAGAGAAACTAAACATTCCGTGGCCGACCATGGTAACAGAGACTGTAAAGTCTCGCTACGAGGGCAAGAGGCTGCCGAGAGCGAAACAGGCAGCACGGCAGCTCCTTCCTGTGTTCCCAGAGCTCCTGGAGGAGGTTGCAGTGACCTGGAAGGACAAACCGTTCACCAGCAAGGTGCCCGTGCAGGGAGAATCTGCTCTCGATGTGGAGGGAATGGAGAAGGTAGGACTTCTCCGAATGCCCCCCATGGAGCCATTAGTTGCTGCGCACTTGCACCCAAAGCACACGGCGGCTGCAAATCGGACGTTGCCATCCAAGGCGGACCGTTTCCAGTTAAGCATGACGGAACGCGCTTATAAAGCAGTTGCTCTCTCTGTCAGGGCTCTGAACGCGACCTCTATGCTGACCGCATACCAAGCGGAACTGCAGGACGAAGCGTCGACCATGCCAGGTCAGACGCACTGGGAAGAGATCTGTGTCGTTACGGATCTTTCTCTGCGTCTTCAGAGGTGCGCGGTTCAAGCCGCGGGCAAGGCCATGGCCACAATGGTCATGCAAGTTGGCTTAATTTGGCGAATCTCTCTGACAGGGAAAAAGAAGCCATCCTGGATGCGCCGGTGGTCGCAGAGGGCATTTTTGGCTCGGCTCTGACACTGATGCAAAAGAGATGCGAGGAAAAGAAGAGGGATGATGAGGCTTTGCTCTGTATGCCTAGAAAGGCACAGACTGCACCCCCTGCACCACCTCGGCAGACCTTCGCACAAGTTACGGCCCGCCCACCCCCCAGCTATCGCATTCCTAGACGGCAGAGACCGAACGTGAATGCAGCGGATCACAGCGGAGTCCCAGAACAGAGAACTGCCTGGCCAAGGAAGAACTATCCACCTGCAACAGCTCAGGTGGTCCAGCCAGCTCCTCAACCTCATCCTCACTCCCATCCTCAGGTAGTGAGGAGGAAGAAGAAGGCAGTTTGATGGGGTCTTCCCGGGGGAAAGGAGCCCACAGCCCCCCTGTTCGCTAGCTCCCTACCCTCAGACGTTCAGCATTCGACAAGGGATGAGTTTTGAAGTTCCCAGATGTTCTTTGTGGAAAATAGAGCCCGGTTGGGCCAGGGGAAGCAGAGCAGTGAAAAGGACAAGAGATGGCGCAGTGGTGCACACCCACCCACTTGTCACAAGCACTTTTCATGTTCAAAACTCAATAAAGTTTTCACTGTATTCCCAGAACATGTTGCAAAGCATAATTCCCCAAAAAATGTTGCAAAACATGGTAACAGAACACATTATAACATCACCTCGGGGAGTTATTGTTCCCTTAGAGGTGATGAGACACTTAAACTCTGTCCAAGCGCTAAGTGCCCACGCATGCGCAGTACAGACCACAAACTCATTCACGACTCAGCCACACGTTGGCGCCAGAACGCTGCAAATAATCAGTTGGCGAGAATGCACACAGTCCCGCTGGGTATTAAGGACAATACAATTCGGGTACAGACTGCAGTTTGCCGCTTCTCCCCCGCATTTCAAAGGGATAATTCATTCTCAGGTGCGGGGAGCATTAAAGCATGTTCTTCAGGAAGAAATTTCCTCTCTGTTGAACAAAAGGGCGATAAGAATCTTCACATAAACTATTTGGAAATGCTAGCCGTTTTTCTGACGCTGAAGCATTTTCTTCCTTTTCTGAAAGGGCATCATGTTCTCATGAGAACGGACAACACTACAGTTGTGGCTTACATAAACCGACAGGGAGGTCTCAGATCCCTTTCTTTGCACACGTTAGCACGCAAACTGATTTTATGGAGCAATGCCAATCTTTTATCCCTGAGAGCGACGCACATACAGGGTGTCATGAACCAGGGTGCAGATCTGCTGTCCAGGGGCAATCCCCTCTACGGGGAGTGGAAATTGGACCAGGAAGTGGTCGAACAGATTTGGAGCATATATGGCAGAGCGACAGTGGATCTGTTCGCGTCCCACGACAATGCTCAGTGTCCTCTGTTCTTCTCTCTGAAAGATCAGAGCGCGCCTCTGGGGATAGATGCGCTGGCGCACAAATGGCCTCACACTCTCCTTTACGCGTTCCCACCGATAGCGTTAATATCCCCAACACTCTACAGAGTGAGGGAGGAGGGACTGAAATTGATATTAATAGCTCCGAGGTGGCCAGGGAAATATTGGCTAGCGGAGATCATACATATGCTGTACGAAGACCCGTGGTCTTCTGGATTTTTCATCCTCATCCAGAACACCTGGCACTATGGGCCTGGCCTGTGAGTGGTTCAATTTAAATACAACCGGTCTATCTGGCGGCGTTATTAGAACCATACAAAATGCTAGAGCTTCATCGACTAGGTCTCTGTATGAATGCAAATGGGGCGTGTTTGAGCGCTGGTGCGCCACTAAACATGAGATTCCCTTTCAGTGTTCAGTGGCAGTTGTTCTATCATTTCTTCAGGATTTGATAGACCAAGGGAAAGCATTTTCAACAATAAAAGTGTTTCTGGCTGCTATATCCGCTTGTCATATTGGTTTTGATAACAAAACTGTGGGACAGCATCCTTTGGTATGCAGGTTCATGAAGGGTGCGCGCTGCGCTTTGCCAGTTTCAAAACCGCTTTCCCCCTCATGGGATTTGGGATTGGTGCTTGATGCTCTTTCTATGTCCCCATTTGAGCCGTTAGACAAGGTTGATTTCAAAATATTGTCATTTAAGACGGCACTGCTTTTAGCTTTGGCTTCGGCAAAACGCGTAAGAGAGATTCACGTGCTTTCAGTGCATTCAGCGTGTTTACGGTTCATGTCTGGGGATGCAGGGGTAGTTCTGAAACCTAATCCTGCATTCATGCCCAAAATAGTTAATGCTATCATTCCTCTTGAGTTAAGAGCCTTCTATCCACCACCTTTTGCTTCATCAGAACAGCAAAAGTTAAATGCACTGTGCCCAGTGCGTGCTTTATGAATTTATACAGAAAGAACCAGAGGGTTCAGGGAGAGTAATCAGCTTTTCATATCTTGGATGAAACCTCATATGGGGAAGCCGATTACTAAACAGCATTTATCGCACTGGATAGTGGAGGCGATTTCGTTGGCATATTCCAGTAAGGGCCTTGTGTCCCCACCTGGTTTACGTGCACACTCAACAAGGGGAATGTCAACTTCGTGGGCTCTTTTTAAAGGAGTTACGTTACAGGATATTTGCGAAGCGGCGAGTTGGTCCGCACCGCATACATTTGCAAGGTTTTATAAACTGGATGTTACAGCTCAAACTTTAGCACATGCAGTATTGAGCGTAGGAATGTGAGTCACGAGTCATGACTCATTCAGTGCCGGATGCAGTAATTGTGGTTGGCAGGAGACTTTGAGGCAGGCTATCTGGCAATACGGGAGTTAGGATATCCCATAGTGAGACACCGAAATGTATGCTTGAAAGAGAACAATAGGTTACTTGCGTAACCCCGGTTCTCTGATAGCATTAAGTGAGGTGTCTCACCAGATCACCCTCCTTGCAGTGTGAAGCGAGGAAGAGGTGTGCTTGTTTTGAATGTCGTAGTGATGTTGTGTCGCGCCCTTTATACTCAGGGGTGGGGAGGCCACTCCCAGACACAACGTCACGTCTGCCAGCCAGTTGGGGCTGGCGTAATGTAATAGGGCTTCTAGGAATACGCGGAAGGGGCGAATCCCATAGTGAGACACCTCACTTAATCCTATCAGAGAACTGGGGTTACGCAAGTAACCTATTGTTTGAAGTACCCATGAAAGGGAAGCAGGCTTGATGAGCATAAGAAACCTCTTTAAAAATTTTTTAAATCTTACTGATCCCAAACTTTTGAACGGATGTGTATATATTCATATATATATATATATATATATATATATATATATATATATATATATATATATATATATATATGTGTACTTTATTCACATCTTATTTTTATTATCTGTGTTGTTGTTGTGTCTGTGTAATGGAAGCTTGTGACACTAAAACAAATTCCTTGTATGTGCAAACATACTTGGCAATAAAGCTCTTTCTGACTTCTGATGCGTGTGTGTACAGTATGAAAATGCATATTTTTAAATTAAAGAGAAATGATATAATAAATATGTACTGCTTTGGGTGCTTGACACTTCATTGGTCATTTTGTATTTTAAGAATGATATTCAAGGTTAAGAATCCGCTGAAAGTTACTTAAATGTAAATACGACGTCTTCCCTCAGCAAAATGCACGTTTTCTTGCGTGACTGGATGTTGGAATCACGTTGTTTGCATTCGCTCAAACTGATTTGCTGAAGTCGAAACGCGGTCGTTAAAAAACCCAACTCCGGCGTGAGTCCCGCTCGCTGAGAAGCGGGAGCGACCAGCCGGCAGAGGATTCCGCTTGGTCTTTAAGCCTCCCTGGAACGGCTATGTTCACAAATCAAACACTTGTCAAAAAAGAATGATTAATTCTCAATTTAGAGTTTGTTATTCGCATGGTCTAGATGTTCATACGGCATATGCCTTAAATACGGGACAAACTGCGTTCCGTATAGCTTTCATACGGAACGCTTCTCTGATGCCTTAAATACGGGACGATTCCATATTATACGGAACGGTTGGCAACCCTAACAGTAGCTATATCCACTATTCGCCACTTACTCTGAATGTAATAAAATCACAATAATACTTGCGTTTTGGTGTTTACATAGTTATTTTTGGTTACTGATGTTTTAATCATGTTATTTGTCTGGCGCTTATGAAGCCTTCATGTCGAGCCCTGAGTCTTGGTCTTTAGCTGGGTTTCCACAAGCAGGGTCACAATTATCTACACTAAAGGTTTTTGGGTTAAGGTTCATAAAGTAAAACATTTTTAACATTGTATGCTGTATGTGCATAGGTAGCTAGCAAACAAGGAATACAGCTGTTAAGCTAATAGTCACATTTAGCTTAGTAAGATCATGATTGAGAAATGTTGGATACTGCTGGAAATGCTGCTATGGGGTATCCTATTTATTATTTTAGGATTTTTTTGTTTGCCCCAGTGAAGCATTTCTATTAATATAACTTTATTTTAAGTAGTATTAAGTAGTCAAACTCATTCCATATCAGCAGAATAGTGTGGTACACAAAGTCTATGTCAATAGAACAGGTTCTGAATGAATTGTGTTACTGATACCTAATGGTCAAAAGCAATAGCAAAAGTACTAGGTCAATATTATTAAATTGCAGACAAAGATTTTGAATAGCTATTATTTTAAGTAGTATTAAGTAGTCAAACTCATTCCATATCAGCAGAATAGTGTGGTACACAAAGTCTATGTCAATAGAACAGGTTCTGAATGAATTGTGTTACTGATACCTAATGGTCAAAAGCAATAGCAAAAGTACTAGGTCAATATTATTAAATTGCAGACAAAGATTTTGAATAGCTAGGTTGGCTTGTTCACTATACCTAGTTCACTAAACACCAATTAACTTGTACATATGCGTACAATAATTTTAGACACTTGCAAAACTGTGGCAACAAAGATGGAAATAAAATGTTTAAATACATGAATTATGTTTCCATCTTTGTTGCTACAGTTTTGGAAGTGCCTTTTTCTGTTCTAAAGAAGGGGGTGTCCCAATACATTTGTCCATATGTATGTACAAGTCATTGGTGTTTGGTGATGAGTTTTTGGCTCAAGGTCTGCATTTAAAGTCACACCAGAGGTGTTCAGCTGGGATTAGGACTTGGCTTTGTGCAGACCAGTCATGTTCTTCCACACTGACTGAATCAATTTTTTTATTTATTTTTTAACCTTGCCTTATACACAGAGGCATTGTCATGTTAGAATAGAAAAGGGTCCTGTTCAAACTATTGGTATAAAATTTAGAAGCACACAAATAGTCAAACCTGTTCATTAGAAGGGGGTGTCCCAATACTTTTGGCAATATAGTGTATAGTAATATAGCTATTCAAAATCTTTGTCTGCAATTTAATAATATTGACCTATTACCTTTGACCATTAGGTATCAGTAACATAATTCATTCAGAA
>NW_015505534.1:1394255-1396237 GCF_001515645.1 Sinocyclocheilus grahami | reverse complement strand
TATATATATAATTGTATAATAATGCTATATATGTAATATTAAAAAAATAATTTACTACGGAGAAGGTTTTGTTCAGAGTAAGTTGTTATCGCTACATACCCTGAAAGTTATCTCCGTTTTTTAAACCGAAAGTGTAGGTTATCCGTTAACCTATTTGTAAAGTTACCCGGGTATGTCACATAACCTGCTTTATGGAATACCCAGCTGGTTTTGTCACATAGCTCACTACAAGTTGTGAAAACGTGCGCGTAGGAAATTATTCTCTAATGAGAGGTAGTGGAGTGCGTGGGGTGGGGGCGCTCCTCCTACTGCAGGCCTGTCCTACGCACACACCGCTAGTAAAACACACGAAAGCAGGAAGGGTCCAGCACGACTCCTTTTCAGTCGTAAACATTGCATGAAGTTGATGAAGTTTATGGATGTAGACGGAGAATGATCGCTGTCCGCTTCACGACAGCACTGAATCTGAGAGGCGTTCATTATATCTTCCAGCTCTTCTCTTCTCAACGCTTTGTGAAGGTAAGAGATATGCTTTTGCGTTGCCTTTAGTGAATAATCGCGTCTCTGCTTCGCTTTACATTAAACTTTTTATCTAGATAAATCAACTTTCTCGGTGTTCGTACTACTAGAAATTATTTACTATGTAATGAGTTCATTTGAACACAGCCTCTTTCTTTGAAGAGTATACTGTAGTCATGTGCAATTAAAACACATCCAAAAGTTATCAGATACATACAAGATCAGAAACGTATGTATCAGTCCGTTTGAGTTTGCTCTAGATTATTGCCAAATGTTAAAGCATTGGACGGAGGATTGTGGAGGGTTGTAGGGTGACTCGCTGTTGCAAAATTGCGGCCAGTTGACACATTGTTAGTGTGCCTTTGTGATGCAAAAGAAAGTTAAGGGTTCGTCTCTCACCTCTGCTGGAGCCATCAACTCCACACTGAGCTTTCAGCATAAGAAAGACCAGACAGACGTCTCATTAAAACACTCAGACAGATCACACCATGCCATTTACTTTTTGAAACAACATTACTTTGTATATGAGCGTACAGGTTTGTTTAATATAGTCTTAAATTGACTTGCACAAAACAATGATGTGTCATGTACAGTGATTGCAACAAATATGGCATGGCAGCCACAGGGGAAAAATCACTTAAAGGTGATTCTGCCCCCTTCCCCCCACTTTTTTCGACACACTGCCACCATTTTTTCCCAGTGTTCTCTGTGGTTGGTTTCTTAGGTGTGTAAATGCATTGCCTGGCAAAAAAGTCACAGTCTGGATTTAAATAAGCAATTACATAAGATTTTAAGATTGAACTTTATTGCAGTGAATTATATGTTTCATGCGTGTATGTTTAGCAACAGTTCTTTTAATACTAACTAATGCAGCACATAGATATTTATTTCTCAGACGACCATTTTCCTGGCTGACAATACCAAGATTCACCAGGCTCAGTTTGTGAAAGATTGGCCACAACAGAGTCCTGACCTTAACCATGTTTATAGTCTGGGATATAGTGGAGTAGGCTTTTGACTCTCCCTGTCAAAAAGTTGCACATAATAATATTTTGTTTGGCTGCCTTTATCTTTGATTTTATTGTACCTTTGTTGTGGCATCGTTTCGACAATGTTATACCACATCGCAGCATTTATTTCCGTCAAGAGTTGCATTCATTTTTGGAGATCTTGTATTGACAATGACTTTTGAACAACTTTCAGTTTATAACAACCAACATGTGCTATTTTACTTTAGTAACCCTTATTTCGCTGTCTCTCTGATAGATTATTTATTTATTTATTTTATTTATTTAGTCATTTAGCAGACGCTTTTATCCAAAGCGACTTACAAATGCGGACAATAAAAGCAGTCAAAACTAACAAAAGAGCAACAATATATAAGTGCAAATGACAAGTCTCGGTTAGCCTAACGCAGTACACGTAGCAAGGTGTATATATATATATATATATATATATATATA
>NW_015505534.1:1363993-1393188 GCF_001515645.1 Sinocyclocheilus grahami | reverse complement strand
TGGTTTTGTAGGCAAACATTAATGCCTTGAATTTAATGCGAGCAGCTACTGGTAGCCAGTGCAAATTTGTGAACAGAGGTGTGAAATGCATTCTTTTCGGCTCATTAAAGATTAATCTTGTAGCAGCATTTTGGATTAATTGGAGAGGTTTGATAGAAGTGGCTGGAAGACGTGCCAAGAGAGTATTGCAATAGTCCAGCCTGGATAGAACAAGAGATTGAACAAGGAGTTGTGTTGCATGTTCTGAAAGAAAGGGCCTGATCTTCCTAATGTTGTATAAAGCAAATCTGCAGGACCAGGCAGTTTTAGCAATGTGGTGTGAGAAATTCAGCTTATCATCAATCACAACTCCAAGGTTTCTAGCTGTTTTTGAAGGAGTTATGGTTGATGATACAAAAAACATGAAGGTTGCCATATCATATTTTTTGTCTTGTCCATTGCAGTTTTGAGAGTGAATCATTAGACTTTGCGGCCATTGGTCTTCTTAGCAGCGTTAAAAACATGGCTTTTATTCAATTTCTGAATGATTTATATTTTGCCTGTCAAGCATGCAAAGAGTGCTCCATTTCTAATCACTGAAAAGCTGTCACTCACTTCAGTTCATCGCAATCTCACAAACCTTCTTTACAATCACTGAATCTCTTCTTTGCATTGTGTCTACACTTTGTTACGGTAAGATGATTTGCGAACGCACAGAACTTGGCACTTAACACTTCATCGATTCGAGCGGTGAATGGATAACTTTAACATCTCTGATTAGCCACTGAGTTTAAGAAGTCAACAGATTGTCTGTGATTGGCTACATTGCTTAATAATACAAAAACACGCTGCAAACAGAAACATTTGACGCTTTTCAGAGCACAAACACAAATTCACACTGGAGCATTTACCAAATATGTTTCGCCAATATCACATGGGGCCCTCCAATTCCCTGGGGCCCTTCCAGCTGTCCCATACACAGAAAGACAAAGATCATGAATGCTGTGTGTGTGTGTGTGTGTGTGTGTGTGTGTGCGTGTGCAGGGGACGTGTTCTGACAGGTATGGTAGGTGGAATGGAGCTCCTAATTAGAGTAATGTGTTTTGGTATGTATTGATGTAAGTCAGTGCTTAATTTGTAAATGAATAATTGCCGGATCCAAAACAGCAATTAAAGGCGCTGTGACTGACACTGAAAATACAACTTAAGTTTTCCCGTAACATTCAATGACGTCACTAAACGGTGATGCCACAATTATATAGAGAGCATCGTTCACAAGTTTCTGCATTAACCTAACTAGGGCACAGCTTCAAACCCTGGGTCAAAAATGGGTTGCCAGGATGATTTTAGGAAAATGTATATCTAAGATACATTAAAAATAACAAAATTTGTTTTCATAAAAATAAAATTAAATCATAGTATAGGTATAAATATGCAAAAAAATTAAATAAGTTAAACTTAAATAAGTAACAGTTTTAATTAAACGTGCATCCTTGCTTTATTTAAAATCACAAATGTTTTGTTGTTATTTTGAGTGTGCACTTTGTGCTTTCGAATTATGTCTTACTCTTATCTGTATGACCAAAAATGATGTATTTTATGTTTCAGTTTATAGTGTTTATAATGTTTATACATTATAATAGTTCACTTTATTTAGTATTATTTCTGGTATTATTACACTCTCTCCAAACGTTCTGCTGCTCACAAAACATCAATGAGAGCGAGTTTGAAGAAAGCTGACTGGTCACGGTCAAAAATATGTTGAGGACCAATGCATAACCTCCAAATATGCGCTCGCTCTCATATGCACGCACGCACTGTCATGATCTAATGGCGGATCCTTAAAAACAATTACCGGAACAAAAAATCCAAAATCAGACATTTTCCAGAACAGGATCCGGCTCAAATTAAGCAATCATTTGAGATTGCTGCTAGCTTTCAGTTGTTTGACAAGATCATACATAGATCATGACATGTCGGTATGTTGGGGTCAATGGTGTGATTTATTTATTCTTTATTATTAATTAACTTTTTTGAAAATACATTAAAATGCAATTCAGACATTCTTAAACACCTCTTTTGTGATGAGATGGTTGATTTATCTTTAACAGCGAATTCAGGTGATGTTAGAGCTGATCTGCACATCTGTAACCATCATGCAAGTACTGCAACTGTGGCGCAAAGTCCATGCTTTGAACTTTAGATGCTTTTGAAAATCCAGTGTTTAGTTGATCCTAATAAGTGCTCATTGTCGCAGTTGTAAACACAACAGCTTTCTTCTACAATGAGGGGGTTTGGGGTCACAATGGCTTTGTTTCCGGGCAGAACATTAAATAATGTAACCCACACCCCCTGGAAATCCTGTAGAATTTAAGTTAACCATCAGATAACATCTTCAAAACTCCCGAAGTGTTTCCCATTTTGTTTGTCTCGTGCATCAGGTGTTCAGACAACAGTACTGTCTAGTACTAATGCTATTAATAATGTAATCAGTATACAGAAGTTCACTTCAATGAACATAGTGGTGTCAACGAGTGAATTTAGGTGTCTGAAAACAGAAAGAAAATATTACTCTGTTTATATTCCTATAGTATTATACTGTATGCTGCAGTTAGTTCAGGCCCTTTAATCTGATTTGGTAAGAGGCCTTCCAGGAGGGCACTGGGGTTGTTCACTGTGTACTCCTCTTGTCTCTGCATGTTCTAGACAGGCATAATTTCTCCTAGTGTCCTCAAAGCATCAGATAGCGTTTTGTCGACAGGTTATCCACATAAACGAGCTACAGCATTTGAGAGGAGTTCAGGTTTTCACTGGGGTTATACAAGCAGAATGTAGGCAGGCATTATGCAAATGAAATGAAATTTTTCAATTGTGACGTGTGACTGTAAACTCCACAGAAATGGGATTTGAATTTTAAACATCTCCGTAATCGATTCAGAGTTGACTCCTTCTTTTGAGAGACAATAACTTTAAAGGGCTTTTTAACACTTGAAATATTTGACCCTGTGTCATTTTAAACCCTTGGAAAACAGAATCCTGGGTTATTTTATTATAGGAGTTAGGGGGTGTGCCCGAAGCATGAATCCGTATTCAGAAAGGCATGGAAAACAAATAACGATGATGATGCCGGCTCAAACATCGTGATATCTATCGGCCCAACCCTAGTGTCCACATCAATATTTTTACTCTACATTTCCTGCCTCAGCTCAGAAACTTTGCAGCTGGTATTTCACAGTTGGGTAAAGTGTGTAATTTGTCCACCCTGTCTGAGATGGAGAGCGAGGGTAAGCAATCATTTTTCTGTGCACTGTAATTTGGCTGTCAGAAACAGCTGGCAGTGTAGCTAGAACAATGCAAGAGAAAGAAAATAGAGAGAAGGAGAGCAGAATGAGGCTAGAAGAGCGAGAGGAGCATTGGTTGGCAGAGCCCTGAGGGTAGATCAGATTTTAGACATCATCATTTAGGGCAGATTAAGTTTTGTGTGCACACATGGCTGCACCTCTGAGCATGAGACACAGGTATGACTGTCGTGCATGTTAGACTTTTCATGTGTTTGTTGCGTGTTGACATGCCTGTAAGTTTTGGGTCTGATCTGAGCAATCTTTGTTTGATCTGATTCATTTGGGTCTCTGGCAGTGCAGGCCTGTATCTGTTCTCTACTGAAAGCAGGTGGATTTGTCCTAAAAATAATCAAGATAAATGTGCATGATAAAAAAATGGTACCAGAGCCATATCAGAGAAGTAGAAAAAGACTGGAGAAAATGAGAAGTCTCACTGCATTTGGGCTGGAGTGTGGTTATTGATTTCTAATTGATTTATAACTGGATATAGAATATATCTGTCAGTTCAAATTATTAAAAGAATAGTTAGTGGAAGACTAATATCAGTCAAGATGAATAATCAAATTACAGTTATTTTGAGATAACCAGTATTGGCCAGTCATTGTGGCATGCATCATTTGGAAAATCTACTATTGAATCATGCACTTTATTTAAAAAAAAAAAAAAAAAATTTAAATATTTTTGAGTGTGTTTATGTAAATATGTTACAAAATAAGATGTTAATTTAATTTCAGCAATACTGACCATCATCTGCCCTACTACAGCATTGCCATTGGCTATTAAAAATCCTTTAACAGTAATAAGTTCTGAACTGTTTTTGAGAACATTATAAGCAATTCATAGTTTGACTTCCTGAACAGTGTAATCAGTGACTATGGCCATTTTTACACCTTGTATTGACATCCAAGTTGTATCATATATGCAAACATATAGAGTGACTGTATATGCTATACATTACTAAACTTGCAATAGAGCAAACAAACATCTTGTTCATGTACTCATATTTTCATTATTTCTTGTCTCTTGATTAAAAAACAAACAAACAAAAAAAACTGTTAAGTTTTGGAATGACCATTACATTGGTCACAGGGCATTCCTAATATTTTGTATACTGAGTGCCCATCCGGCACTGTCTGTGTCTGCTGAGCAACTGCCTTCTTCCTACTTCCAGGTTTTTGTTCCTCTGGATTGGTCCTTACAGGTTAAGCATATTTCTGGTATAATGGCAGCTCTGCCAGCTATCAGTTGTGCATATTTTTATTATTATTAATTTCCCATCATATTGTAATAAGCAGAAATTATTCCACGAGGCGGGATTCGATCCCGGGACACTATGACAGATTTGACAGAAAGATGACAGAATTTTTATTTTTGGGTGAACTATTCCTTTAATGTTAATAAAACAACAAAACGCAAAGAGAAAAATCACTCACTACTCTTAACTGAAAAACTTTAATACAATTGCTTTGATAGGAATCAATGGTGTTTTATTTTTATATTTGTTCATTCAATTTCTTGAATGCTCCAGCTAAATACACCTATTGTACCTTAAAATAAAGCACTGTTGTTTTATTTGTACAATGTGTATTTATAATGTGTAACTTTGTTCTTATTTTTTAATGACAAAGATAAAATAATGACAAAGATTTTTGTCTTTGCCCACTTTGGCCAAAATTTCTGCCATTCTTTTTTATATTTTGTTACCTTGAAAGGCTTTGTCTTTATAATATGAAAATTCGCTGTAATGCTCAGACAACTTGCAAAATAGTAAAAACCAACATGACAAAGAATTGTGATAAAATCGTTAATCGTGATATTTCTTAAAAACAATTGTGATATGATATTTTTGTCATATCGCCCACCCCTATAAATGAATAAACCCCACAAAATATTCCCCAAATACTTATGTTAAGTGTTTATGTTTTTCTACAGGAGGAAAACGCTTAAAGATAGACGATGCGTTCATATTCTGCTGTTCTGTGGTCACGGATTTGCGGGTCTTGTCTTTTTCTTGCAGGACTTTTCTACAGTAGGAAAACGCTTAACGAGAGACTTTGTGCATGCGTTCATATTCTGCTGTTCTGTGGTCACGGATTTGCGGGTCTTGTCTTTTTCTTGCAGGACCCGGTATGTTATAGTACTAAATTAGTTTTAATCGTTTAATCACCACCACAGCTTCTTGTCTCCATTGGCAACACCCACGATTTGTGTCGATTGCAAGTGACGTCGCAGGTAGCGGAGAGTGCAAGTGGCGATTGCAAGTGACATTGTAATTTAGTTTCTTTTTTCTTGTCTTCACCACCTGGCTACTGTTGTAAAATGTTGAGATATTCAAACAAAAAGTAATAAAAAATAGAACAAAATAAAAAATAAAGACTGCAAGTGACGTCGCTAGCGGAAGCGCAAGTGTCTGAGAGTGCAAGTCTGAGAATGCAAGTCTGAGAGTGCAAGTGCAAGGCTGCAGCCAGACCCTTTTGGGAATTGTTCAATCCCTAAAAGTCAACTATTGAATATGGTATATTGATCTGTGTCGCTCATTTGTGGTTTTGATTACTGTGACATTTCAGAAGTGCATGCTGATTTATGTTGATTTATGTGAAATATTCAGTGCAGTTATTATAATTGGCAGGTTGTTTGTACACACAGAACAATAACAGTACTTCAGAAATGAGGTTGACCTAACCCTTCCTCTCCATGAGTTTACCCAACTCACCCTTCTTACCCCAAGAGTGCCCCTTTGTGCCCCCATCCTGCATAAACCCTAGCTGTGTGTCTGAGTTTTGTCCTCTGATTATTGCAGCAGCATGTGGTCTCTGTGTAAATGAACAGGCAGCTGGGCTGTTACTATCAGAGCATTTGTTGACTGGGCACAAGGGAGCTATAAGCATGTTCTGTAGATATTGAAAGGCATGTCATCTGGCTATGAGAGTGTTACCATCATCGTCTATGTGGTTTGAGAATGCTTCTCTCGGGTAGGCGTGTACCTCTCATCTCTCTGGGTCATAAAATTATCTTCTCTTTATGGCTCATGTACCTCATGGGAGGGAAAATAAACAAAAAGAAAAAGAAAAACTGTTACTGGCTTTGGGCTCATGTAGCCTACCTCATTCGGCACAAATTCGAATTTGCGATGCAACATTTGGGTCCTAAATTAATAGGCTATCTATTACGTAAACAAGGCTCTGTATTTCACTCATGTTCAGGCATAGATTGCACAGCAGACCATTGAGCAGTGTAGTTAACAATGCTAGAACTGATATGTTGTGTGTGCTCACAATCACTTGGATTTTTTCCTTATAACAGTGGACACAACTTAAAATTAAGAAACAGGATGTGCTTTCTCAGTTTCCGTTAACTTCATGGAGCGTGTTACAAAAATGAACCAATACTCAGTGTATTGTACTTGTCGCATATTTTTTTCCGTTAGTTGTGTTAATCTGTACTGTTAATTACGCAAGTAAAATATATTTAGTGTAGGTCTATTTATTTCATTCCAGTTATGTATATAATTTTATTCAGATTTTCTCCATTCACAGAAGTGCTGCAGGTGCGTGATGTGAAGTGTGAATGCTAAATTTTAATTCTGCTATTTGTGCATTTAAGTATTTTTAATGGGTCACAGACATTTATTCATTGAAATGTAATTAAATTCTAATTTACTTTCTAATTTTGTCAGTTAATGGTTAATGATAATTTAACAAGCCGGTTAAGAACAAGTTCAAAATGAACATCCCTTCGTGAAACACTTTTTTAAAAATGTGAAAGATTGTGATGTTTGTAACACTGTAATCATATTTTGTTGTTTCTCTGATTGTTGTCTTCTAGGTCAGTGGTGATGCCTATTTTCTTCAGGCCTGAAATGTTAAGCAGTAAGATGATTCTGCTGTTGGTGGTCGTGTTGGCTTCACCTGCTGCCTGTATTGAAGGTAAGACTGACATGCAGTATATTGGTGGTTTCACTGTATATTTTCTGTGTATGACTGGGCGTTTATAAACTACTAAACTACTTTTATTTAAAAATGTAATTTATTTCAGTGATAACAAAGTTGATACTAGTCTTCATTGTCACACAATCCTTTAAAAATCTATGGCTAAGGCTGACAGTGCATTGAACAAACTTTGACAAAAACGGGCAACACCCCAAAAGATCATTCATGAGAGCCGGTGATTTTAACCACACCAACCTAAAACCTTCCCCTGCCCCCACCTCGGTCGTTCTGACCACTCTTCTGTTATGTTAATGCCTGCATACCAACCACTTCAGAAATGGAAGAAACTGGTTTCTAAATCATCAGAAGGTGGCCAGAGGTAGTTATATCTGCCTCAGGACTGTTTTGATCACACCGATTGGAACATATTCAAAGAGGGACCTAGAAGAATATGATTCATCTTTCATGTTACATATTAGTGTCTAAGGGTGTTTTCCAATGCTAGACATACACGCATTGCTTCTCCTCCGACTAAAGACACTACATGAGCTACAGATAATGTGGTTATTTTAACAACGGTAGCAAAAACACCACATGCAGCAAAATCGATTCATACTTTTGTTAAAACGCATAATTAAAAAAAAAAAAACAATGCAGCAAATACAATTAATTCGTCATACACACGACTATATTTAGCATTATTTATCAGCATGGTAAAAGCATTTCATAATAAACAATTTTTTTTAAATTTGAAAAAAGTATTTGTAGTTATAAGGAAAGACAACTGAAACTGTAAAATTACTAGTTAACTTTGATTTCTGCTCATGATGAGAGCAATTTTATTATGTACATTATTTTTTGCAGATACATATTTTAAGCAAAATAAAAAATGGTCCTGACCTCAAGAGGAAAAATCTGACCCCCATACAGTATATTTTTTTAATAACATAGCCTTCCGCCATCCATATGTATCTAAATGTAAAAATAATATTAGTCTGATAAAACATCTGATCTTATTTTTTAATATTAATGTCCTATTGGGCTCAATTTATGAAATATTTAGCTTTTTTTGTATAACAATTCTGACACCACTGCTTTGGCTCTCAGGATCCAATATCCTCAACTTTGATGACTATTTAGACTGTTTACTGTTTGATGGAAGTTTATAACTATTCCAAAAAAGTATTGTCCAGACCTCTGTTGAGAAGAAAATATAGAAAGTGGACCTCTTGGAAATTTAATTGAATACCCTGGTGTAGAATGTTCCAACCTTCAGAAGAATAACAGTTCAGACGTTTCACTTGCAAGATATAGACCAATTAGTAGCTATGGGCTTCACACAAAAATATCCCACCATATGTGTCAGTTGATTCAATAAATCAAAATTCTTTTGATAACTTTATCTGGTCACTAATGAATAGTTTTTGAAATTGTGAATGAAATCATATGGTTTTGATTTTTGCCTATATGATTACAATGAGATGAAGAAACCACAAAGGGCTTTATTTTAGCACCACCTAGTGTCAGACAGATATGTATGCAGGTCTGAGTAGTGATTTTGATGCTTAGACCCCTAATAATAAGAAAATCAGCCATGTAGTAACAAAGCTGCTTGGACACCTAATAAACCGTATTTTTCTTGCAGCTTTAGAGTCACTAGTCATATTGCATTTAGATTTAGGTGATTAGTTCAAAACTTTGTGGCAGCAGAACTGGGCACCCATGAGCATTGCATGAGCAAAGATGATGGCCCATTATAAATGGCATACTTCCAAGGATTTCTGTGTCAGCCAAGCAGCTGCCATTGAGATACAATAGGCATGCTGACACAAACGTGCTGTAGTTGAAGAAAGAGGCATATCCATGTGTCTTGGTTGAGCATCTCATAATTGTAGATGAAAGGAAATGTCTTTCTTGTGTGTGTTTTCCACAGATAAAGGCAGCACTGGTGATGTTGAGTGTGTGTGTGAGGGGTTATCATGCAGTGATGTCCAGCGTTGTTTGGGCCTGCAGTGTTTCTCCTCCCTGTCTTTTGAGAATGGGACAGCCCTCCAGCAGAAAGGATGCATTGTGGGTAGTGAAGAAGTGGCAGTGCTCTGCAAAAACTCCCAGACTGTGGACACGCTGATGCACTGTTGCCAGGGAACATTGTGCAATATGAATGTTACCGTGGAGATGCCAAGTACAGGTGAATCTTTTTTTTTTTTACCTCACACCTTAATTTAAATGTACAAAAGTGTAATGATGAAAGGGTAAGTATGTAATTTAAAATGGGTGAATCTTACAAAATTGGACAAACACATGTCTGGTTCACATTTCACACCCCAAAACAAATTAAAATTTGCATTAATGTAAAGAAACCTATTTCATGGCCTTTTATGGTCCTTTATTCAAATTATTAAGTATGACTCAGACCATGTTCCTGATATGTTTTTGTGAGATTTGTCCATGTTGCAGCTTGGTATTAAAGTAGGCTATCTCTTTCATTTTTTGGAAAGGTTTAGTCTTGGAAGGATTGTAATAATTCTCATTTCAAAGCAAATAAATGCCTTAAGGACCTTGCATAATCCAAGTAATTTTCTGTAATAGTAATTTAATAGAATTCATTAATGATTTTATTTTTGTAAAGTAATTACTCATTTAGCCTACTGCCCAAGACGCTGGAATACACTCCAAGATCCCTGCAGCCCAACATGTGACAAGTGGTTTGAAGAATGGATGAATGAAATAAATCACTTAGTGACTCAATACAAGCAAAAAAATAAATAAATCACACCTTCAAACAATTTGCACTTACAGCGGGTAAAATAAGTATTGAACACGTCACCATTTTTCTCAGTAAATATATTTCTAAATGTGCTGTTGACTTGAAATTTTCACCAGATGTCGGTAACAACCAAAGTAACCATACATACAAACAAAACAAATAAGTTCAGAAATTCAAGATATGTGTAATAAAAATGGAATGACCCAAGGAAAAAGTATTGAATACCTGAAGAAAGGGAGGTGCAAAAGGCATGGAAAGCCAAGACACCAGCTGAAATCTATCAGTAATTAGAAAGATGACGAAGATTACCAGGATGATGAAGATGAAAAAAGGCTGGACATTTCAGCAAGACAATGATCCCAAACACAGACAAGGAGACTCTCAATTGGTTTCAGAGAAAGAAAATAAAGCTGCTAGAATAGCCCAGCCAATCACCTGACTTGAATCCAATAGAAAATGAGAACTAAAGATCAGAGATTTGAAGACTCTGTGGAAGAATGGGCCAAAATCACACCTGAGCAATGCATGCCACTAGTTTCTCCATACAGGAGGCGTCTTGAAGCTCTCATTACCAACAAAGGCTTTTGTATGACATATTAAATACATTTCAGTAGTTCAGTACTTTTTCCCTGTCATTCCATTTTTATTACAGTTTAATTTATAATTTCTTAATTTCTATTTGTTTTGTTTTCTTTGTATGTATGAATTACTCGAGTTGTTACCGACATCTGGTGAAAATTTCATGTCAAAAGCACCTTTAGAAATATATTTATTGAGAAAAATGGTGATGTGTTCAATACTTATTTTACCCGCTGTATATCGGTTGGAAAAAAAAGTTATCTTATTGTGCATGATTCACATTATGAAAGTAGTTTGTTGACCCCTACATTTAAAAAATTTCACTTGGAAATAATTTGCATTAAGAAAATAAAAAAGGGTTGCTAATACAGTTTCATTAAGGCAGTTACACCCAGCTGAGGGTGTAACACCACACACTTATGTTTTTTTTATTTTTACCTTCTCTTCTATCTAGATGAGGAGTTAAGGGTGGCCCCTACAGAGCACGAATGTGTGTGTGAGGGTCGATCATGTGCAACGGGGGACCGCTGTAAGGGTCAGCAGTGTTTCTCCTCTTTGACACTGAGTGATGGGACACCAGTGTCTCAGAAGGGCTGTTTTAAGGTGTATGAGCAGGGCAGGATGACCTGTAAAACACCTCCATCACCTGACCAGATAGTGGAGTGCTGTCAGGCTCATCTGTGCAACATGAACCTCACTGTGAGACTTCCTGTACGAGGTAACAGACATTAACCTCTCACACCTTCACCTCCTTTTTATTCCATATTCATACGCATTTATTTTTTTATTTAATTTTCTTACATATGCTCACACAAACAAAACATGTTTCCTTTCATTATGTCTTATATTGCATGTGGGTATTTGTAGTATCAGCAGCATTCTGTGGCTTGACATGCATTTTGTTAATTTATAATTAGTTTGCGTGTTGCTTTTATGTTTAGCTCCGTTCCTAATCAAGCACACCTGAAAAATCTAAGCAAAGACTTCAGAATTGCTTGAATAGTACATGCAAGTGTGTTTAATTTGAGGTGGAGCTTCTTTTTTAACTCTACAGGATAATGGCCTAGGGCCCCATCCCTGATCTAAACATCTGACATATATTAAATATCAATGATTTGACACAATTTTAAAACTCGCTGTTGTTTCTGGGTTTTCCATGACTGTTGCAGCTTGTTTCATTGTTTTTGTCAATATGGAAAAAATTAAATTGGCAATGCTCAAGAACTCATTGTGACGAAAGAAAGAAAGAAAAATATGTATTTTTTATATTACAGTGAAAGTTAGGGGTTAAAATGTGCTTAATGTCATGAAAATGTCACAAACTGAATTTGTTTTGTGAGGTTCACCACTCTTCAAGGTAAAATGGTTTCTTTTTAAATCTCTGTGTGTCTCTCAGTGGTGGAGGGCCCCAACTATAGTGTGACAACGCTGACCATCGTGATTGTGGCTCCAGTCATCGTTCTGATATTCCTGTCTGGTGTGGCTATCCTGATCTTCCGTTGTATTCACCATCACCAGATGGAACATCTGACCGCTCATGATGCAGAGTATGGCACCATTGATGGTCTGATTGCGTCTAACGTGGGAGAGAGCACACTCGCGGTGAGAAAAAATTACACTTACCAAAGTCTGTCATCAGTCTGTGATTTAAGCACATTGAGCGCATGCTGAAAAGATGAGTAAAAGATCAAGTAAAGCTTGGCTCTTCCAAGCTTAATAATGGCAGTGAATGGTGGTCATGATTTTGAAGCAAAATTACAAAACAAGTGAGAAAAAAAGAAAAGAAAAAAAAGGAGTAAAAAAAAGTAGTCTACATGGATCCGGGGGGTTAATAAAGGCCTTCTGAGTAGAACTTCACTTCAGAAGGCCTTTATTAACCCCCCAGAGCTGTGTTGAGCATTTTTTAGGAAGGATTTATACACTTTATTTAGCTTCAAAATCTTGATCACCATTCACTTTAATTATAGAGCTTGGAAGAGCCAGGATAGTTTTTAAAAAATAAATTCAGATTGTGTTGGTCTGAAAGAAAAAAGTCATATACACTTAGGGTGGCTTGAGGGTAAGTAAATCATGGGGTAATTTTCATTTTTGGGTGAACTATCCCTTTAGCAGGCTTAGGCTCTATTTAAAGGACTACAATAAATATCTCATATGTGACCCTGGACCACAAAACCAGTCATAAGGGTCAATTTTTCATAATAATAATGTCAATAAATAAGCTTTCCATTGATGTATGGTTTGTTAGGATAGGACAATATTTGGCTGAGATACAGCTATTTGAAAATCTGGAATCTGAGGGTGCAAAAAAATCTAAATATTGAGAAAATCGCCTTTAAAGTGGTCCAAACCAAGTTCTTAGCAATGCATATTACTAATCAAAAATTTTTGATATATTTACAGTAGGAAATTTATAAAATATATTCATGGAACATGATCTTTACTTAATATCCTAATGATTTTTGGCATAAAAGAAAAACCTATAATTTTGACACGTACAATGTATTTTTGGCTATTGCTACAAATACCTGTATACCCCAGCGACTTAAGACTGGTTTTGTGATCCAGGGTCACATATGTGGTTACACTATAAAAGAAAAAGAAAAAAAAGGACATGCACCATAGTAATACCATGTTTTTTTTTTTTTTACATAAATGCTTTTTAGCTTATTAATTAATAAAACATCTCATAAATCTATGCAACAATTTACAGCAATTTAACATCTGGAATCCACTTTTTGTGTTTTGAATGGTTTCTAGATTTTGTTTATGCTGACATATGATAAAATGTTAAAATGTTTTAACAAATTTTCAGAGCATTTCTCTCTGTTTAAACAAATTTCGGCAGAAAAGTTGCAGGGTTTTGGTGAGTTGGTGAGTTTTTGTGATGTGTGTTTGCTGAGCTGGCTCTTTAGTTGCTGTTGTTGGATCTTTTTCAAGCTATTTTCAAGGATCTCGAAGGAGTGCTTGGCAACCAAAGCAAATATTCAGCGTTCTAATGTTTGCCTGAGAATAATTAAAAGTCTGTGCCAGTCCTGGGAATGAGACGTTATTAAAATACTTAAAATCTGTTCTCCGAGGCCTAGGAGGTTCTTGTGGTTTTGCCTCTGGTGCATTTTTCCCTCATTCCCTCATAGTGGAATGTTTCTGGTCATTGAGGGCTCTCTAGTGTATAAGTGTGTGTATTGCAGGGTCCAAATGAACAAATATAGCTGTACTAGAGTTAATGTACAGCTGTATATTTCTTTATCTTTTGTCTTTCTCTCTCAGGATCTGTTGGATCATTCCTGTACATCTGGTAGTGGCTCTGGACTACCTTTCTTGGTTCAGAGAACAGTAGCCAGACAGATCGCTCTCAGCGAGTGTGTTGGTATGCGCTCACACCATCTTTCCATCATTCTTTATGTATGTGTGCATAAAATGTTTCTTAGATTTTGTTGTACAGGTTAGCAGCTCATTTTAAGCTGATTTAAACACCAAATTACTCTGTTACTAGGCTATAGTTACATATATTTGACAAAACCTCACTTTTGAGAGTATGTCCTCAAAGCATGTGTTTGTGTGTTTTCTGTCAGGTAAAGGTCGGTACGGAGAGGTTTGGAGAGGTCAGTGGCAGGGAGAAAGCGTGGCTGTGAAAATATTCTCGTCTCGAGATGAGAAATCCTGGTTCAGAGAGACAGAAATCTACAACACTGTCCTGCTTCGACACGAGAACATTCTGGGTAAATCAATTTATAATGAAACCTTTTATAAAACCCCTAGAAATGATATATGAAGAGTTTATTTGCAAAAACAGATAACTCCATTTTTCCACGTTTTTTATTATGTTATGGTTTTATTGTGTTAGTTAGCTGTATTTTTTAGTTATTTTTTAATCTAATCAAAATAACCCAACTGCTGTTTGATTGAGATTAATTGGAATGCACAATGAAAAAACGTGATTTTTGAAAATTGTTAACGGAGTTATCTGTTTTGCAGATGAACTCTTCATATGGTTTTTTTATGATACCTCAGTTTTGTAACATAAAACAACAATAAAATATGTTAATCTCAACCATAACTTTACCTTGTATTTTTCTCAGGCTTTATTGCGTCCGATATGACATCGCGTAGCTCCAGCACTCAGTTGTGGCTAATCACACATTTTCATGAGATGGGCTCTCTCTACGATTACCTGCAACTCCACATGCTGGATGCTTCTGCCTGTTTGCGGATGGCACTCTCCATTGCCAGTGGCCTGGCCCATCTGCACGTGGAGATCTTTGGCACACAGGGCAAACCAGCCATTGCTCACAGAGACCTAAAAAGCAAAAATATTTTAGTGAACAAAAACGGCCAGTGCTGCATTGCAGACCTAGGTAAGAATAGCTTCCGAATGAAGCAAAATCAGTTATTGTATGTATGCTGTTGTTTCATATGCCATTCATATTAGAATATTTAAAATATTACTGTGAAGTGTATTTTGGACAATGTCAGCAAACATTAAAAAACCAGGTTATGTGTTGTAACTGACAGCAGACAGTTGAATTATTGCACTTTAAATTTCATTTCAGTTGTGCATTAACTTGTCAATAATCACTGTAGGTATAATCAAAATAATAACACATTATGGTTAAATTATGCACATGTTTATCTCAGGTTTTCATTTCAAATACATTTGTGTTAGAACTACTTTCTTACAACACTGATTTAGTTCAAGCATAAGTGATTAGCAATTGTCATGTGGTCAGCAAATCTGAAACTATTTTCTAAATATTCAGTTACCCCTGAAACCCCTTAATCAACCCAAAGCTTTTCAACCTAAAGAACCATTTATCTTTACACTTGAACGAACCTCAAATTTTTCTTTGAAAAAAAAAAAAAGTTCACATCAAATCTTCATTATTTTTATATTTATGTATATTTATATTCGTTCAGTGAATGATAAATCATAGAGGGTAGATTAATGGACTTTTATGACTGGATTTGGATTTTTATGTTAAAATCTCTAAATATGTTGTTGCCTTATATGTGACCCTGGACCACAAAACCAGTCATAAGGGTCAATTTTTCATAATAATAATGTCAATAAATAAGCTTTCCATTGATGTATGGTTTGTTAGGATAGGACAATATTTGGCTGAGATACAGCTATTTGAAAATCTGGAATCTGAGGGTGCAAAAAAATCTAAATATTGAGAAAATCGCCTTTAAAGTGGTCCAAACCAAGTTCTTAGCAATGCATATTACTAATCAAAAATTTTTGATATATTTACAGTAGGAAATTTATAAAATATATTCATGGAACATGATCTTTACTTAATATCCTAATGATTTTTGGCATAAAAGAAAAACCTATAATTTTGACACGTACAATGTATTTTTGGCTATTGCTACAAATACCTGTATACCCCAGCGACTTAAGACTGGTTTTGTGATCCAGGGTCACATATGTGGTTACACTATAAAAGAAAAAGAAAAAAAAGGACATGCACCATAGTAATACCATGTTTTTTTTTTTTTTACATAAATGCTTTTTAGCTTATTAATTAATAAAACATCTCATAAATCTATGCAACAATTTACAGCAATTTAACATCTGGAATCCACTTTTTGTGTTTTGAATGGTTTCTAGATTTTGTTTATGCTGACATATGATAAAATGTTTTATGAAACTAACAAATTTTCAGAGCATTTCTCTCTGTTTAAACAAATTTCGGCAGAAAAGTTGCAGGGTTTTGGTGAGTTTGTAAGTATTTGTGATGTGTGTTTGCTGAGCTGGCTCTTTAGTTGCTGTTGTTGGATCTTTTTCAAGCTATTTTCAAGGATCTCGAAGGAGTGCTTGGCAACCAAAGCAAATATTCAGCGTTCTAATGTTTGCCTGAGAATAATTAAAAGTCTGTGCCAGTCCTGGGAATGAGACGTTATTAAAATACTTAAAATCTGTTCTCCGAGGCCTAGGAGGTTCTTGTGGTTTTGCCTCTGGTGCATTTTTCCCTCATTCCCTCATAGTGGAATGTTTCTGGTCATTGAGGGCTCTCTAGTGTATAAGTGTGTGTATTGCAGGGTCCAAATGAACAAATATAGCTGTACTAGAGTTAATGTACAGCTGTATATTTCTTTATCTTTTGTCTTTCTCTCTCAGGATCTGTTGGATCATTCCTGTACATCTGGTAGTGGCTCTGGACTACCTTTCTTGGTTCAGAGAACAGTAGCCAGACAGATCGCTCTCAGCGAGTGTGTTGGTATGCGCTCACACCATCTTTCCATCATTCTTTATGTATGTGTGCATAAAATGTTTCTTAGATTTTGTTGTACAGGTTAGCAGCTCATTTTAAGCTGATTTAAACACCAAATTACTCTGTTACTAGGCTATAGTTACATATATTTGACAAAACCTCACTTTTGAGAGTATGTCCTCAAAGCATGTGTTTGTGTGTTTTCTGTCAGGTAAAGGTCGGTACGGAGAGGTTTGGAGAGGTCAGTGGCAGGGAGAAAGCGTGGCTGTGAAAATATTCTCGTCTCGAGATGAGAAATCCTGGTTCAGAGAGACAGAAATCTACAACACTGTCCTGCTTCGACACGAGAACATTCTGGGTAAATCAATTTATAATGAAACCTTTTATAAAACCCCTAGAAATGATATATGAAGAGTTTATTTGCAAAAACAGATAACTCCATTTTTCCACGTTTTTTATTATGTTATGGTTTTATTGTGTTAGTTAGCTGTATTTTTTAGTTATTTTTTAATCTAATCAAAATAACCCAACTGCTGTTTGATTGAGATTAATTGGAATGCACAATGAAAAAACGTGATTTTTGAAAATTGTTAACGGAGTTATCTGTTTTGCAGATGAACTCTTCATATGGTTTTTTTATGATACCTCAGTTTTGTAACATAAAACAACAATAAAATATGTTAATTTCGCTCAACCATAACTTTACCTTGTATTTTTCTCAGGCTTTATTGCGTCCGATATGACATCGCGTAGCTCCAGCACTCAGTTGTGGCTAATCACACATTTTCATGAGATGGGCTCTCTCTACGATTACCTGCAACTCCACATGCTGGATGCTTCTGCCTGTTTGCGGATGGCACTCTCCATTGCCAGTGGCCTGGCCCATCTGCACGTGGAGATCTTTGGCACACAGGGCAAACCAGCCATTGCTCACAGAGACCTAAAAAGCAAAAATATTTTAGTGAACAAAAACGGCCAGTGCTGCATTGCAGACCTAGGTAAGAATAGCTTCCGAATGAAGCAAAATCAGTTATTGTATGTATGCTGTTGTTTCATATGCCATTCATATTAGAATATTTAAAATATTACTGTGAAGTGTATTTTGGACAATGTCAGCAAACATTAAAAAACCAGGTTATGTGTTGTAACTGACAGCAGACAGTTGAATTATTGCACTTTAAATTTCATTTCAGTTGTGCATTAACTTGTCAATAATCACTGTAGGTATAATCAAAATAATAACACATTATGGTTAAATTATGCACATGTTTATCTCAGGTTTTCATTTCAAATACATTTGTGTTAGAACTACTTTCTTACAACACTGATTTAGTTCAAGCATAAGTGATTAGCAATTGTCATGTGGTCAGCAAATCTGAAACTATTTTCTAAATATTCAGTTACCCCTGAAACCCCTTAATCAACCCAAAGCTTTTCAACCTAAAGAACCATTTATCTTTACACTTGAACGAACCTCAAATTTTTCTTTGAAAAAAAAAAAAGTTCACATCAAATCTTCATTATTTTTATATTTATGTATATTTATATTCGTTCAGTGAATGATAAATCATAGAGGGTAGATTAATGGACTTTTATGACTGGATTTGGATTTTTATGTTAAAATCTCTAAATATGTTGTTGCCTTCTTCCGTCCATCGCTCACTTGTTGTTCAGTTTCTAATCGTGGAAATCATTTGTTTGTTCCCTCAGTATTTACCTGTTCAACATGTTGCCCTTTATACACTAATAATTAGAAAGCAGAAACAGGCTATTTGCTCTTGGAGGATGGAGGCACTTTAATTGATGTGTCTTTATTAAATTCACTTCACTCACTTAGTTCCTGAGTCCATTTCTGTAACCCCAGGCTGTTATTTGAAGAGATCACAGTTGTTTCCCCCTGAAACCCTAATGAAAAACCCATTAGGTAGCTTTCAGCTAACACAAACTCTTCTGTACACAGGAAGTGGAACACAAGATGTGTTTTTGTACAGCACTTGAAACTATATAAAGCACATTAACAAAATGAGCATGTTCTTTTTAGAACACTGATTTGAAAACGTGTTGTCTGCATTGGACTAGAGGTTTTCACTTAGCACAATTTTTCCCCCTTGATGCTCAAAAAAAATGTTTTTCAGTTACTAGACCTTTCTGGGTTCTTTAAGTTTACTTAATGTCTCATGAAACTGAATTTTTGTATATCCCCACAAGAGGGTGCAATACAGCATTTAAAAAGGAAATGTGCTTTTCCCATCATAAAAATGTCAGCATATGCATCTCAGATGCATCTCAGCATCATAGATGATGCTCTTAGCGGTGTACAAAAATATTTGTGCAATCAAATGCTTTCTGAAACGAGAGCCCCTTTCCATAATCATAAATAAAATCTGGAAATTATTTCAATAGGAAAGACATCAGCAAAGGGAAGAAAACCGGATTCGTCAAACCATTTCATGGGATCTTTTAAATTTAGAATGCACACAAAAAGCGCTGTACAAATACACAGGTTTTTAATCCAGGGACATGTGCAGAATTCCTTGAAAAAGAGTAAGCCTTGCTCTGAAATGGTTATTAATTGACTGTATTATGTGCCTTAATGCATATTGTGCAAAGCTACTGATAGATCCTGTATTATATGATAATGATACATTTGGTCACACATTTATCTTCTTCAGGTCTCGCCGTGATGCATTTTCAGGACACAAATGAGCTGGACGTAGGGAATAATCCTAAAGTTGGGACCAAGCGCTACATGGCCCCTGAGGTTCTGGATGACTCCATTCAGACAGATTGCTTTGAGTCTTACAAACGAGTCGATATCTGGGCTTTTGGACTTGTGCTGTGGGAAATTTCTAGAAGAACGGTTAGTAATGGTATGTATATCCTCACACCTGATTCACTATCACACCAGTCATTTGTTCTTTTTTTAAAAAATGTATCTCTGCTGTTGCACTTGGTTAAGTTGCTTTCAATATGGAGAATCACATGATGCAAGGAGGAAAGGATGGTGCTCTGTGTCACTTAGCGAAAATTATCCTGTTATATTATTATAAGGCCTAAACACTCAAACTGTCTACAGTACAGGTGGGTGAGATGGGTGTTTGTGCCCCCAAACCAAGGCACAAAATTAACACATGCTAAGTGCCAAACGCAAGTAAATGTTTTATTTGGCCGGATCACTATGGTGGGCGATTATGTTATTGTCGATTAGTTGAATATGTGCTCTGTAAGTAACGTAATTTAGTGAAGTGAAAAATTTGTTAGTATTGAAACTGAGAAATGGGTGCAGTGATTTGCATTAAAATATCAATTTTCATGCATCATAACATTTACATAACATTTTTTTTATTAACTATAATGGTTTAAAACAGACCTTTTAACTGCCCAATTTATATTGTAACATATATGTATGACATTAAAATCAAATTGTTGGATCCAAATAGGGCCATGTGTTTGAATCATCTAAATCTCCAGCGAGGAAAGAAAAAGTTGGCAACCCCGATGTATTTTAGTTTTTCTAATTATGACTTAAGCTGTTTCAGTGGCTAAGAAGAGTCATGTGAAATTGAGGAGTTTGATTCATGGCTTCAAGCATATAATCAGTGATCGTTATGTTACCCACTGAGGACTGACCTTTGGGTGTAAACTGGAAAGGTATTCTGTAATGATGGTAAAAGTAAAAAGTAGGGGTATGATAGAGTTTAGGGAAAAAAACCCCCCCTTCTGCTTCCTTTGTAAATTTGGAAGGTATGCTGCTTGCTGCTAGGCAGTATGGTATTTTAGTATGATGTTATATATTTGGAGGCTTTTGAATCTAGATGGGAGATATTATACATTCTGTTCTGCTCCACATAAGCCATTTTAGAATAGATTATTATTGGATATTAGCGTCTCTTGTTTCTTGTTCTGTTCATGCAATTATTATTTCAGATCATGTTTGGGTTTTTATGGAAATAACTTGTCAGTATAGGCATCATTTACATGGATGAACATTTAATTCTGTTACAGAGACCTGATTTTAAGTAAGCATAGAAAACTCAAATGAAGATATACGAGGAGCAGCTGTGCCCTTTGCAGAACTTCTTACTCTGTGTTATTTTTCTACCCTGCCCCTTTTCAGTGGGACAAACAGGGTATATGGTGCATTGGTATATTTCTTTTCCTTATAAGATTATTAAAATGAGTGTCAATTTTAATTCATTACTACAAGAAGTTTAGAGGAATATATGGAGGTGGTTAGTGCTAAATGTGTCTTTTCTTTTTGTTACCCTGCCACCTCTGTAATGTTTGTCCATTAAATTTCCCATATTTTTACATCCATAACCAAAGATGAAAACAGCGAGAATGTTTAGTTTTCATTCCTTTTTAATACAGATACAAGTATTTGGATGAATCCCACATATTATTATCCAGGGTGTCCGCGGGTCCTTAAAAAGTCTTGAATAACGTTTTCCTAATATAGAATCAGAATCAGAATCAGAAGAGCTTTATTACCAAGTATGTTTACACACACAAGGAATTTGACTTGACGACAGGAGCTTCCAGTGTAGAAGAAAGTACAAACATAGTGCAGACATACATGATAGTGTAGACATACATAGGAATAACAGAGTAGTGATGTAATATAAAACTAATATAATAAAAAAAAAAAAGACAAATTGAATAATGTACTATATACAGAAATAGAAAAACTATTTAAAATTGTTTAGATAAATGTTTATTAGTGTGCAGATAGATATGTTATTTACAAAGTGTGCAGTTTAATATAAATATACTATGTTAGTTGTGATGGACGATGTATAATTATGAAAGCTTAATTGTTAAGACTGAAAAAAACTGTTCGGGTGATTTTTTTAGCCCTTTTCCTCACTCTGGAGATGTAAAGATCTTGGAGGCTGGGCAGAGGGGCACCAATAATCCTCTCAGCAGTTCTGACTGTCCGTTGTAGTCTCTTGATGTCTGATTTGTTTGCTGAACCAAACCAGACAGTTATGGATGAACACAGGACAGACTCAATGATAGCAGAGTAGAACTGTTTAAGGAGCTCCTGTGGCAGGTTGAATTTCCTCAGCTGGCGAAGGAAGTACAACCTCTGCTGGGCCTTTTTTGCAATGGAGTCTATGTGAGTGTCCCACTTCAGGTCCTGAGAGATTGTGGTGCCCAGGAACCTGAATGACTCCACTGCAGTCACAGTGCTGTCCATGATGGTGAGTGGGGGGAGTGCAGGGGGTTTTCTCCTGAAGTCCACGATCATCTCCACAGTTTTGAGCGTGTTAAGCTCCAGGTTGTTAAGACTGCACCAGACAGCCAGCTCTTTAACCTCCTGTCTGTAAGCAGACTCGTCTCCATCCTTGATGAGGCCGATAACTGTAGTGTCGGCTGCGAACTTCAGGAGCTTGACAGAGGGGTCTTTAGAGGTACAGTCATTCATGTAGAGAGAGAAGAGCAGTGGGGAGAGTACACATCCCTGGGGGGCGCCAGTGCTGATGGTGATAGTCCTGGATGTGAGTTTGCCCAGCCTCACTAGCTGCTGCCTGTCTGTCAGGAAGCTGGTGATCCACTGACAGATGGAGGTGGGCACGGAGAGCTGGGTGAGTTTGTCTGAGAGAAGGTCAGGCATGATGGTATTGAAGGCCGAACTGAAGTCCACAAATAGGATCCTTGCATAATTCCCAGGTCTGTCGAGGTGTTGCAGGATGTAATGCAGTCGCATGTTGACTGCATCATCCACAGACCTGTTTGCTCTGTAGGCAAACTGAAGAGGATCCACCAAGGGTCTAGTGATGTCCTTCAGGTAGGCCAGGACCAGTCTCTCAAGTGAATTCATGACCACAGATGTGAGAGCGACAGGTCTGTAGTCGTTAAGTCCAGTGATTTTGGGCTTTTTGGGGACCGGAATGATGGTGGAACGTTTAAAGCAGCAGGGAACTTCACACAGCTCCAATGATCTGTTGAAGATCTGTGTGAAGATGGGGGCCAGTTGGTCAGCGCAGACTTTTAAACAGGCCTTATATATAAGGCCTTAAAAAGTCTTAAATTCGGATTCGATGGGTTTTAATTATTTTTGGTCTCATTACCGCTAAAATATCAAAATGTTTGTATGAGGTAAAAATTCAAAATGTTTAGTTTATTCATAACATGATATAGTTAAATAACAATATGACAAGTGAGCTATTTTACTCAATATTCTCACGATGCAAAAAACAAACAAACATTCAAAACACCTACAGAGTGCAGGCATTACGTGAAGTCTAGTGCGCGTGCGCATTTGCAGTGCGCTCTGTTTGATCACTGCATGATTCAGTCTATTAAAGTACATTCGGAATGATCACAAATTCAAGACATGGGGGCAGAAAATGTGTATATTTATACTCAAGTTCACACGGAAGAGTGCCTTTTTTTCTTAAATTTCATATAAGGTGGTATTAAAAAGGTCTTAAAAAGTCTTAAATTTAAAAATGTTTTCTATGAAAGGAGTGGATAAAGCAGGGTATGTTGAAGTAAGGAGATGTTTATGAGAATAACTCTTTAAAATCATTTAACCAGCTAACCCAAGGTGCAGTGGTGGAAAGAGTACTGAAAATGTGTACTCGAGTACAAGTACTGTTACATTGCTTAAATAATACTCAATTACAAGTAAAAGTACTGGTGTCAAAACAGTACTTAAGTAAAAGTACAAAGTACTCCTTTCAAAAACTACTCAAGAGTACTAGTTACTAGTTACATTTTAGCCGGAGATGTTTAAAGGGGTCATATGACGTTTCGAAAAAGAACATTATGTTGTGTATTTGGTGTAATGCAATGTGTTTATGCGGTTTAAGGTTCAAAAAACATAATTTTTCCACATAATGTACATTAGTGTTGCTCCTCTATGCCCTGCCTTTCTGAAACGCATCGATTTTTACAAAGCTCATCGTTCTGAAAAGCAAGGTGTATGCTGATTGGCCAGCTATCCAGTGCATTTTGATTGGCCGAATACCTCAAGCATGTGATGTTAAATATGAAAACATACTTACAGGCTGTGAGTCAGAAGCACCAGGCTGTGAGTCAGAAGCACCAGACTGTCTTTGCAAAGTTGGAATTGCCCCACTTTATAGAAACAGTCTTTGTGCACAGACGCATTGTAGGCTACTCTCCCAGGAAACAGTCCTCCGTAAAATGCGCTGTACACATCTGAATATTTGGGTTGAACTGTTCTGGAACAGTGTTGTAAATACAACTTAACCACTGATTTCTAGTTGTGTCCTCTTTTGGAAGGCCAAACAAAGTAGTTACTCTTTCACAACGAAACACACAGCGTCGCCACGACATGGCGGCGGTGGCAACAATACTACAGCGAGAATCAAAGTCATGCCTTCTTTGCGTGAACATTTGTTATGCAAATCTTCCCACACAGTGATGTAGACATGTGGGGGCGTGTTTGAACGAGGCGTTTTAGGAAGGAGTGGACGAGTCTTAACTTTTATAAAGAATATCTCTTTGGGTTTGAGACTTTAGTCTTTGCAACTTCAGGGATCTTATCTATGCACAATCAGCTTGTAACACTCCAAAGAGAAAGGAAAATTTGAAATTGCATCATATGACCCCTTTAATGAATTACCAAAAAATATTCATATCAAAGATCTACAGTATGTGGATAATAGCTACTTTGAACAAAACCCACTTTTATCTTATTGAAAAAGTATATCAATTAGTGGTCATGATACAGGAATTTCTAACTTCAATACATTGAAAAATATCAATATCAAAGTACCCATGAACCGGAAGTTGCAACTGACTTCAGAGTTGTGATGTATTTCTAAGTGAAACGGAATTTTGAATAAAGGGCGAGGTTTTATTGTGGTGCACCTCCACTCCACCTCTTGTTCATAGCAGATTCACGGTTGGATAGGAGTGGTTAAGAATATATGCTTGTTACGTCTGACATCACGCTTCACCGCTTCTGGGCCTTATTAAGTCTTATGCACACCCCTTCAAGTAAAGTGTTACCCAACTATCAATACTTAGTCGGGCAACCCTTAGCCTTAATGACAGCCTGTAGTCTCCTGGGCATGCTGTCACCCAGCTTCATGCAAACCTCAACTTCAATGTTTTTTCCCAGACTCGGTCTGCATGAATTATAGTGTCCTGCACCCACTAGTAAAAAATATCAAAAATTATATCTGGTCTCTGAATAATTTTTGGTTTGACTATATCCTTCGGTTATTTTCACACTTAATTATGCCTATTAAAATTTATTTTACAAGTTTTTATTACTTTCACTGTTAATTTTTTGCTCTATGGAACATCATCTTTAATTTAATAGCATTAGAGCTGCTCCATTGCAGCGGCTTAGTACTGTAATCACGCGCTTTGCTGTAATAATGCAGGGAACCACTCCTTATAAATCTCCTAACTGTGATATTAGCGTGCTTTGTTTATCAGCTCATGCACATCAGCTATACAGGCGTTAATACTGAATGTTTAACGTTATATTCATTGCATACATATACTTCGTAGTAGACATCCTTAACTCCATTCTGCTGTCTGTTGTTCTGTTGTCGGTGTTTCTTTGTCTGAATATGGCACTTATCACATGCTGTGTGGTATCAGCGTTTGGTATCGGGGCATTTTAACGAGTACGAGTACAGGAGCTCAGTAGTATCGGTGCATCCCTATCAATTACCATAACAAAAATCACAGTCTTAAACATTTGCTCATGCTGGGTATTTGTGTCTTTAAAATAGGGTTTCAAAAGCTTACAGCACAAGGAAGCTTGATTTCAAACTGAATTGAATTTGCAAAAAAAGACGTACACAGTCAGTAATACAATTATAAAACAAATGACCTCAATTCAGTTGAGGTATTCGAAATATGACAACACTGAATTTTCATAAGAAGTGATTTAAGAGCCATATACAGTATGTTAGGCCTATTTATTTAGATACATGGAACATCAGCTGGCTTTGACCTGTAATGTATGTACAATGTAGTGATGCAGTTAGGCAGACTAGGATATTTATATGAACAAATCAGACAAATATCCCATTCCAAAACATTTCTAGCATAAACTTACATTGTAAAGAAATTAAAGTTCCATCTTTGATTGGTAAAAGACTTTCTGGTGCATTTCACTTACAGCCAATAAAATTTCTTGTAGCATTTTCATCGTCAGGCATGGATCTATTCTGAATGGTTGATAACTTTTGACAGTTTAATCCAGGAGCAAAGAGAAATAATTTCTACTTTAAAAGCATGGAGAGATCGCGTCTGCGCACAAACAATATCGGAGTGAGAGGACAGGCTGGTTGGGGGGGCTGGTTCACTTACGTCGGTGCTCGTGCTGGGGCTGGTGTTGTTTGGATGTCGATTTTTTGAAAGTTTTTGCTGGGATGGGCATTTAAAAAAATCTGAAATTCGCTTTTGCGCCATTATCTCCTTGTATTAAAGTTAATCTTGTTCGCATTCTGTACAGTTCATGTCTGATACCACGCGCTAGCGTCACGTGTTCATGAGGATTAGGCTAATCATCCCATATAGAAAACATCACAAGTAAAATTAATCATGTTTATAAAGATAAACATAGGTTTATTATAGCCCACTCACAATTTACATTTCAGAGATCATTACAAATAAATTATTAAATGTTAAAACTGAATAAATTTAAATGAACAAACTTGGCATTGCATTTGCAACCATGTGAAAACAGGGGGTGCCTCAGCCCCCTCAGCACCCCTACTTCCCGCATCCCTGGGAATACCTGCAATCCTGCGCGGACATTCAGACTCTGTAATCGGCGGGAGGCGGATGCGTGTCTCTGTTGGAGAAGAAAGAGCGAGACGCAGCGTGTATCGGTGTATAATCGGTAGATACTGTGGAAAATGAGTAACAGAACTGTGTCAGATATTTCAGTATCGGTGTCAAAATATAGATATTTATGATAACACTACCATGTAGTTTGTTTCTCCAAACTCTGAGTCCATAAATTACGCTGAACTCCCTCACTGTCCGATCAGCTCTTCAAACCTGCTGCAGCAGCGGCTTTTCCCGGTTCAGATATCAGGGCTTTTATTGGTCCGTTTACGATCGGATATCTTTATTGGCTACTGAAGTGCCGTCAAAGGTTTGAATATCAATTCAAATTGTGGGCGTACTCAGTAACGAACTACGATTTAAAAGTAACGAAGTAGATTATTTTGCTTAATTTGTACTTAAGTACAAGTAAAAGTACAGCTTTAAAAAGATACTCAAAAAAAGTACAAGTACCCTAAAAAACTACTTAATTACAGTAACGTGAGTAGTTAATATTTAATATGGAGTACCTCCACCACTGCCAAGGTGTTAGACCTACAGTAAGTTTACTACATATTGCTAATGGACAAAACGAGGGGTAGTTTCCATTCCACTCTAAAAACACTTTGGGACAGGGATTTGAATATTTGCAATTAGCAATGAAGAATGGCTCAGAATTTGGCAAAATTCTGCTAAATTTCTCATGTTTTAGCAAACTATGCATAATTGTGGGATACTGCAAATGGCACAGTTAATAAGGTTACTTCGGAACATCACTTCACTATTAGTGCAAAGGGAAATTTACATGCCAGTCAATGTCCAGTATTGCAAAATGTTTGACAAAAAAAAAAAAACATTATGAAAAAGTGTAGAGGCTTTGGTGTTTTTATCAAATGTAGTTAGTCCCAAATATGGTTTATATGCAGGTATAAAGTTTGTGAGATGTTACAATTACAGTGACATGGGTCAAAACTGTGCACATTTTAGTTAGACTTTGTCTGTGTATGATTGTGGGTGCACATGTTATTCGGCTTCTGCCCCCTTCACATTGAAAGGGTTATTACAATAATGTCTTCAGAGGTTTGTCTGATGCCCTCTGTGTGTCTCGTCTAAAATGGGTCCCTATTGCTCCCTTTGGTGTAATAGCTTCAGTACTCTATATATAATCAGCACTGCTGGCGTTCTTGATGAAGCTGAATTTTGTGCTGACAGACACATTACAGTTGGCACAATCGGTGCTCAGTGATTATCTGTGTAATTTGATAACCAGTGTAATAACTTCTGATAGTAATGGCTGCTCATTTTTTCTGGGAGAGTTCCAAATGTGTTTTGTCTTCACTGACTGTGCAGGTATTGTTGAAGATTACAAGACCCCATTCCATGACGTTGTGCCGAGCGACCCAAGCTTTGAGGACATGAAGAAAGTGATTTGCATAGACCAACAGAGACCAAACATCCCAAACAGATGGTTCTCGGACCCGGTCAGTACCAGCTCATATACCTTTACAAATTAAGTTAATCAGTCATGATCCTTGAAGAACATTACACTGTGTCCTAACCAGATCAAGTGACAAGCAATGTGTCTTCCCCATTCAATTCAATGTGAAAATGGGTTTTATTTTATAAACATGCAGTGTTGTTATTGGATAATTTAATTAAATACTTAACACAGGAAAGGTATTTAATTTAATTAAATTAAAAAAAAAAAAAGTATCTTTTTATTTAAGGACACAAACCAAAAGAGAAGATTATTAGTTGCAACAAATTTACACATCATAATTTAAATATAACAAATACATTTGTTAAGTAAAACTAATATTATTAAAAAACATTTCTGTTATTTCTATACTGTTACTTTTAGTTTCTACTCTAAATTCTGATTTAGATACTGAAATGCTGAAGCTCACACAACAATTTAATTTTTTTATTTAACCTTTATTTATCCAGGCAAGTTAAAGCTGCAGTCCGTAAGTTTTGCCTCTTTGTCGCCATCTCTGTTTGAAAACCTGCAACTGCAGCTGTGTGCGGCATTATTCTAGCTTGGGTTGTGAGTCGCGGATGAATGTTCCAGCGCGGATTAATCTAATGTTCTGAAGAGTATGTGGCAGTCAGTCACCGCACCGGTGTGGATATTTACTGTACTTGTCTTTTCACCTTATATTGTCATCTGAACAAGCAAATAACAAGTCTGCCACGTTTGTTCTGACCAACTGAGGAAAAAAGCATTACCGTAAATCTCGCTACCAATGGTGATTACATCTAAAGATCGGTTAGCTCATATCACATCAAACCGTTCAAATTATTATTATTGTTATACTTTATTCTCAAATGATTAATGTTAACAACATCAGCATTGGTGACTATGAGTATAGTGTGTATTAGCGTGTAGATTTCAATTTCTGCACAGTCTAATCTAATTGTCATACTCTTCAAATTTCATATTAAGACATTCTTTTAACCCAAAAAAGCAAATTATGCTCCCTTCGAAATGGTTTTCTTTAAAATACAAGTCTTTGTAATCCCAGGCTATCTGTAATCAGAAGCACATTTATAACTTGAATATAATTTAATTTAATTCACATGTGTTTCATAAACACATAATCCTTTCTGGATTACA
>NW_015505534.1:1328797-1363653 GCF_001515645.1 Sinocyclocheilus grahami | reverse complement strand
GTTTGTACATTCTTTACATTTCTTTTGGACCTGGGGTAGAGAATTTGGAAACATAGTGAAAAAAAATGTATTGTTGGTTTTTACTTATGACAGGGATAGTAAATAACAAAGTTAATGAAGTAGCCTATTATTAATATATGACTAATATTAACTTTATTTGTCCCACAGGGGAAACTGTTACTAATGATGGAAATAAACTGAAATATTATTGTAATCAACTGTCATCCATACGTATTCATTTTAATAATCTTTATAATAATTCATATGATTTTACATGTGGGCTGAGAAAATCATGTCTATTATTTTGGTTTGTGAGATCGGAGATCGCGCTGCGCACACGTGTCCAAACTAGGGCTGGACAATAATTCAATATCAATATGTATCGCGATATAATTCTTTTCAATAACGGTGATATGATTTTTAAACACATTTCCGATATTTCGATATACATTACCAGTGTTTCCCATACATTGATTTATTTGTACCGTTTGACTTCGTTGAATAAACATGAGCACTGCACGTTTCAAAATCAAAAAGTGGCGCGGGTGTTTTATATGAATGTATCTCTGAAGGGAACCGACTGTCTTCAGAAAAGTTTCAATGACATTTTCATTTTATCTGATAAAGTAGCGTTCATGAGCGGCGCCGTTACATTACGCTGATTACAGCCGTTACCGTAGAAACCGCAAGTTCTACCGCTCTCAATGCACCTCCTGCTGGCAGACAATCAGTTTTTCAATTTTCAATAAGCCCATCTCCAGCAACATGTTTTTGTTGTTGCTCTTTTTTTTCTGCAGCAACTCAGAGCACTTTTCATATTCTTTATCCTGGCTGAAGCACATTTGTTTCAATCTGTAACAATAATCAGCCACCCTACATTACCAGTCAAAGGTTTTTGAACAGTAAGATTTTTTTTTTTTAAAGAATTCTCTTCTGCTCACCAAGTCAGCATTTATTTAATCCAAAGTACAGCAAAAACAGTAAAATTTAGAAATATTTTCTATTTGAATATATTTTAAAATGTAATTTATTCCTGTGATACAAAGCTGAATTTTCAGCATCATTACTCCAGTCTTCAGTGTCACAGGATCCTTCAGAAATCATTCTAATATGCTGATTATCAATATACAGCTGAGTATTTTTTTTTCAGGATTCTTTGATGAACAGAAAGATCCAAAGATCAGGATTTATCTGAAATAAAAAGCTTTTGTAACATTATACACTATACCGTTCAAAAGCTTGGAGTCAGTATGATTTCTTTCTTTCTTTTTTTTTTTGGAAAGAAATTATAGAAATTAATACTTTTATTTAGCAAGGATGCTTAAAAGGGATGATAAAGAAATGTATAATGTTACAAAAGATTTTTATTTCAGGTAAATGCTGTTCTTCTGAACTTTCTATTCATCAAAGAAACCTGAAAAAATTCTACTCGGCTGTTTTCAACATAATAATAAATGATTTTTGAGCAGCAAATCAGAATATTAGAATGATTTCTGAAGGATCCTGTGACTGGAGTAATGATGCTAAAAATATAGCTTTGAAATCACAGGAATAAATTGCATTTTAAAATATTTCCAAATAGAAAAGTAACATTTTGAAATAATTTTACTATTCAAAATGACTCTGTTTTTGCTGTATTTTGGATCAAATAAATGCAGGCTTGGTGAGCAGAAGAGAATTATTTAAAAACAATAAAATTCTTACTGTTCAAAAACTTTTGACTGGTATGTTAGCCTATACTTTGAAGTTAAATATATTAATATTAATTAGGTGAGTCTGAGATATTTATTTGACAGTGATTTCACATTTCTTGTTTGTATGAAGGCTAAATACAAATAAAAGGTGAACATTAATTTATTTGTGCTGTTTTTTTTCCTCTAAAGTATTATATGGTTTTATATGAGGTGTCATAGACTTGGCAAATTCATTTTTCATAAGTTTGTATGCACAGACATCTGTTGTGGGCGTTCTTGGCAGTTTTTACAAGGCTTTTTTAAATAGTGTTCATATCGATATCGGAATTATATCGTATCGAACGAAATTAAGAAATATATTGTGATATAAATTTTGGCCATATCGTCCAGCCCTAGTCCAAACATTCAAGAGGACACAAACTTCTTGAGAATGCTGACCCGTGACTTTTATTAATAAAATAGATTAAATAGCCTACTGGAGAGACGCACAGACGCAGGTAGGCTAATTCACACAGGCAACTGTCACCTCTCTCTCTCTCTCTCTCTCTCATAATTAATTAATGTAGCGAAATGTTATAATTAATTCAAATTAATGTGATCTTACCGCACTATTTCATCTCTTTCTGATCTGAAGCGGGCAGAATGCTGAGCTAACGAGCTGTAGCTTCGCGTCAGGTGGTTCTTGCCTTCACGTCGTGCATTAAAATCGTTCAATGTACAGCTAGCCGTACATTATCCCTTATGTATTCGCTCTTTAGCAGCAGTTTTTTACAGCAATATTTAAATGACACCCTGGTCATTCTTGGTGGAAATAAAGCTTTGTTGTTTGGTCCCTCTGCCACAGTTAGTCTAATGCATGTAGTAGCCTCCGTGCCTCTTATAAGCACGTCATTTTAAACTGGTGCACCACTAGTGTAACTTTGTTTTCGTTTTGCGCAAGCTGCAACAGTTCCGTTCCATGTAACAGAAACACTCGGTTTAGCGGAACCTTTCCGATTAATTAACCGCGACGTTTTAAAGCGCGGTTAATTGTGAAACCGGTTAATTGCTGCATCAGACGTGACGTAATGACGCAGTGCCATGCTCGAATTTCCCGCAAAAACCTACCTGTACCACTCAAATTAGAAAACATTATTATAAGCTAACCGTTGTGAATTGGGCTAAAGTAAGGTGATAATTTTGAACACGGACTGGTTATGTACTTGCTCAAATATTGATTTCGGATCATTTTTAACCCAAAAAAGTTAAGGACTGCAGCTTTAAGAACAAGTTATTATTTTCAATAACAGCCTGGCAAAATCTATTATATGAACACGTGTGACCTTGTGTAAAGAAGAAAAGGATTGCTCTCTAATAGCCACAAGGATATATCCACTGCAGTGTAAATATTATTTAGCAAAATCTCCATTTTGTTTTTTTTAACCCTCCCTTCACTTGATTCAGTCTCTTGTTTTGTTTTTATTTTTCAGACTTTAACATCAATCGTTAAACTCATGAAGGAATGCTGGTACCAGAACCCATCAGCCAGACTTACAGCATTACGCATCAAAAAGACTCTGACAAAAATTGACAATTCTTTGGACAAAATTAAAGCGGACATATGAACTACTTCCTTATGGAAGACCTTTAAGGCCTTTTTACCGTGTCCAGTGGATGTCTCATCTGGCGAACAAACCGGAAAAACAGATAATCTGGGCTTTGTGCTCTTATAGAGGCACATCATATTTATTTTGAACTTAAAGTGAGGCATATTTGGCATCCAAAGATGTTGTAGCGGGCAGACTGCAGACTGCTTTTCATATGGGAGTTATTTGTTTTAGCACATAGGATTTTTGAAACATCTAGTTCTGTCACATTACAACAGCTGGGCGTTCGAAGAAACTACTTTAGTGTTAGTTCACTCCAAAAAAAGAAGTAACCTTACAAACGTACAAATCAGACAGTTCTAGTTCATAATACAGCAACACTTGCAGCCCTACAAATGATTCAACTGCAACCCTACAAAGAAAAGAGAAATTGCTTTTTTCATTCTGTCTCTTTATCATTGTAATTTATAGTGTAAGTAGACAAAAAACACAATACTCAATCAATCTGTCATGAACAAATGATGAGTTTTAAGGTTGCACCTCAGTCTCTATCTTGATGCACCATCTGTTGTCTGATGTGTTAAATCTGAAAAGATTTGTATCACTGCACATTTATCATTATGTATTTGTTTTTTGTTTTTTTCATATTGTTTGTAAATACAGATGCTTAAAGAATAAAACAACTTAAATAAACCTACAAGATCCTGAATTCAAGAAACGGATGTCTGCAAATTGTTTTTGTTTATCAAATAAATCACACAGTTGTTCAACAGACATATACTTGGATCACCATTATAGGTTTATTTTTAGATAATTGAATTTTATGGAAATATTTATTTAAAACAATGAATAAATAAAAAGGCAGAATAGTTTAAGAGAGTTACAGATTTAGCCTAAATTAAGTTGTTACTACTAGTTTGTCCAAATGTTACTCGTTGGGTATCACTTTTTTTAAATAGGTGGAAAATTTGAAACAGGTTTGCACTCAGTTAAACATTGTTAGCCCAGTTAAACATTACATTTTGGGTAATTAAAATTTAGATATTATTTACCTCATTTACATAACTGCTGGACATATGGAGGGCATAGCTTGTCTTGCATGTCTTGGCAGTGAATTATTAATGGCTGCAAGAGAATAAAAAAAGTCTTTAAGCCAGTTTAAAAAGTGTCAATACATGAAGTAGTTTTTACAACATTTTCTGGTCTTCATTTAAACTTATTAAATGATCAAAACAAGTACTAAATGTGGGGTCTTTTAACATGCTCAAAAACTCAAAATTGTGCTCAAAAGCAAACCGGCTATTAGGCCTGGGCATGCTGTATTTTGATATCTCAAACGGGTTGGCAATGGGGAGTCAATATATTCAAGTCAAAAAGGGAAATAGTAAGTGTGTTCATACATTTTGTGATTTTAGATTGAGCTATATTTTTGGTAAATGATGCTGAGCACATGGATGTGACTGTTGTGTCATGGTCATAGTATTGTACAGTGAACTGACTTTACTGTAAGTTGTCTTTGTTTTTGTTTTTTTAGTAAATAATTTGTACAAATACATTACATCTGGACAAATTTGATTTGCAGGCTAAAATAACATGCAATCATGGTGCATTAATCAGCATCTGCATGTTTTGTTTTGCCTGCCTTAATCCAATCAGCATAAACACCATTCTGATACTTCATTATCATAAAGATATAGAGAAGTTCACATGTCAGGTATTTCTGATCACTAACAATGACTACAACTTCACAGAATGGGGCAGGGGCACCAAGAGCAAAAAGACAAAAGGTGATAGCCTGTGTTATCATGATGCAGAAAATCATCTTCACCATATGCAGTGTCCATTACTTTACTTTTTCATGTGATGTTATGTCAAGACATAGGTTAAATGGATCTTAAAAAGATTTGTAAATTTATATCTCCACATCTGAAATTACATATAGAAACATGAAACATACAGACTTTTCTTACACAGATCTTTATATACTGTGTTGATGCGTGTGTTTTTGTATCTCTGTGAGGTTGTGACCTGGTTTTCACCCCTTTTTTATTAAATGATAGTAGTGTGACTTGAACTCAGTCTAGACTCAGGTAGACCTGTTCCTGGTAGTTCTTTAGACTTGAATGTCTGGGGCATAACCGCAGGTTCCCTTTTGTACCAGTGCCTGTTGAACGGAAGTAGGTGCGGGTTCATTAAATGTCACTGATTTCTTCTGAGTACTCCAGTCTCAAAATTGGATAAGGTATGGCCGTAGTATTAGATCATTCTTTTCCATTTCCAATCCTTTACCTTCAGGATCAAGGCCATGGGCAGCCATTTTGCAGTGTGCACACTATAGTACTGCATCCTCTTTCAAGTTTTCACTTTACTAATCCTACTTCACAAAAGCAAACAGGTTGGAGCCCTTAGCATCTTAATCACACCCGTTGCACTTGATTTATCACATCCAAGAAGGTTTTTACATAGGAACCAGTCACCACAAATGCTTTAGAACTATACTGCCGTTCTTTAAAAGTAGTCATAACTATGAATTGTCCAATGCATAGTACCCCTGTGCTCTCAAGTTTCACATTGACATTTTTGAGTTGTGGCTTGTACTTCAAAACAGAGGTTCTCAGAAATTAGACTTATGTCAGCGTCTGAATAAATTTTGAAGTCTATGTGTGTTCCTTGAATCTAGATAGTGACTACTCATCCTCCACTTTTGGCATCAATGTGAGTTAACAAACTAAGGAAGTGTGTTATGTTGCTGCATTTCTGTGGTTTGTTGGCATCATGGACGTGGGTTCTAACTGCAACAAAGTTACCATTTTCCTGCATTTGCAGCACTCCACACTATTTTTGCTGTACAGTGTACACACATCTGCTTTTCCATGATTTCTTCTACATATTTTACATCCCCACTTAAGTTACATGCTCAGTGTGGTTTTGTTTTGAGCCAAGGTGCTGTCTGCCTCTTTCTCTGTGATGGGATTTTTTACTGATGCGTGATGTCTATGAGCTTGTTCAGACTGCCTCAGAAGCTCTACGTGTTTCTCAGTGTCAGGTTGGGCATTAGTTAAGGCTTTTTTCATCTTTGGTGGCACCGAAGTGCTTTAAGTAGCTTCTTTATTAGACTATTAGTCCTCTTTTTAAGGTAAATGTCTAATAAACTTGTTCAGAATATTTTCCCATTGAAGCTGCTTGCTGACCTGTACTTCAGCCTCTTCTTTGTCCAGAAATCCAGCACTTGCAGACTTGGATGACTGCTTCAATACAATAACTTATTCACTTACTAGCTCTACTAACACGTCACAGCATAACAAAACTATATTACTTCCAACAAAGGGTGAAGGCTTTCTGCAGTGCCCCCTTGAATGCATTAAAAAAGTCTTACAGTTTTTTTCAATTGCTAACAAGCGTTTACCAATACTTAAAGTACTTTTTCTAAACTCTTAACACAGCAACACACCTACATCACACAAGTAGCCAAATAGTTAATTTCCTGGCCAAAACCACATTTTGTTAAATAAATACGAACTCTATATTTCAAAATGCTGAATACCTTTTTCTGCATATACTAACTCTATCAAAATACAGCAAACCCGATTCAAAATCGAGTCATTCGGTCAAAACATTAGCCCTACTTTTCTTTCTATCCAACAGAAACACATAGTCAATCATAGCACAGTGACTGTCAACTCTAACAGCTGATGACCACAAAAACGGCATTACTTGTCATGTTACAGTTCTACCTGCATATAGACAATATAAAAATCCATTGTTTTTTGTAATTTAGTTACCTTCAACTGAAATCCATTTGACATTTTTAAGTGTTGAATGTGTTCATTCTTAGCAACATACTGTCTTAAATTTAATGAGTAATTATAGAAAAAAAAGGGTCCCCTATGCAGAAATTAAATTGAAACCTTGATTGAAATTGTTTTCCAGTGGGTTAGGGTTGGATGTGGATGGTGCCCCCATGGTAGCTGATGACAGTGATCAACAAAAATTCCAACATGCATGGCCTTTGGTTACTATGCAAGCTTGTTTCCGTCAGAGAATAAAAAAGTTAAAATGGTAATTGTGGGGTAATATTGGTAATATACAATTTGGGCTTCTATTCTTGGAATTGTGAGTTTACATCTTGCAATTCTGACTTAATCAGAATTGTGAGATAAATTCACAATTGCAAGAAATAAAAGTCAGAACTTTGAGATAAAAAAAGTCACAATTACACTTTACCCTTTATATTCCATGGCAGAAATAAGCTTTCATAGGCTCCACATGTGTAAGGGGAAAAACAAACAAACAAACAAACAAACGCAAAAATGCACAGTCCAGTACACATTCTTACTCCTCTCCCCTACCTCTTCTTCTCCCTTTTTCTGATCAAGCTACTCCTCTCCCTCCTACAACTATTCCTCTTCCTCTCCCAGGCATTATTTTTCTCTCTCTTTGATTCTTTGTATTAGATTAGTTTATTGATGAAGAACATGTAAAAAAATGTTTTTTACTCTTTTTACTCTGTTGATGTAATGGAAAGAGCATCAACACCTGACTATTCCTCCAACTGAGACTCAGTGATGTTACTTAAAAATTCTTATCAGTTGTTACAATATTTTATATAGAGAGATTTTTTTCAATACTTTTGAGCTGCTGTTGTTGCAGAATTAGAGGCTTTACACTATATTTAAAGTCTGGAATATTAGGTCTTCATTTCTGTCATGCTGTGTCTAAGCTTTTGTAAAAATTATAAGAAAGATCCATGATTTTGGTATGGGGTAAGCTTGTGTGAAAAGAAAATTTAAGCATTTTAGAAACGTGTTAATTGACTGAATAGTGTGTGAAAACAACAAAATTTGTGTTAATGGTATGGTCACAACAGATGGATGTTGTGCTAATTGTGTATAGAGTTTTGAAAATGTGACTACAGTTTGGACAAAGGGATGTTAGCAATTGGAAAAAAACTGTAATGGTGTGCTTGCGATTTAGGTCTGTGGGAGTTTGGACTAGACTTTGATTTCGTTGCTCCAGCTCATGATCACTGCTGTGCAGACTCAGGCTCCAAATATCATATCAGTGCATGATGACAGTGGCCATACCTGGGATGTTTTGGCTTCAATTTACTACAGTGGAAGTGGATCTGGTTCGTCCATTTAAAAAAAAAAAAAAAACGTTTATGGTGCATACAGTGAACTTTTAAATACTCCTGCTAGGGGATTCATATGATTGTCTTCAGACTTGGTTTAGACACTGAAGATGCTAAATTGTGACGATTAACAGTCTAATGTCTTGGAAGTTTAGATCAAATTAGTGTTATACAGTATGTTTGGTCATATCATATGGATGTGGCAATTTTGGTTCACGGTCAAAGCAGCACCAGCTGGCAGCAGGAAGTGTGGCAATAAAAGTGACTTTGACATAGTCTTCTTAAATGTACCTATTCAAATGCATATATAGGATATATTTTTTTTTTCTGAAGTCACTGGGTGGTAGTGGCTTTACTGCTTGGGCCCATTATTGCTGCTTCCAACTATGTTTAGTTTTATTGTTGAAGCTGCATGGATTTATGCTTTCTATAGCATCCCAAAAATTCATAGGGTAAAAGCTATTCCATATATTACTTCCCAGTTTAGTCTATAAAACAGTTTATGTTTGCTTAGTGCTTCTGTTGTTATTTTGCCATGCTTCACATGACCATGAATCAGAGAGAAAACTTGAAAAGTGCTTTAGTGTTTACCTATCTTTTGTTTTTGTGAGTGTGACAGGCTAAGTGTGGAGGGCAAAATCAGCAACAACAGTTAAGTTGTTCTGAGTCTGCTTGTGTGGTGGTGGTGGTTTACACATGTCAATAGGTATTATCAAATTGACAGAGTTTTGAGAACGCAGCGGACATGGAGGACTATAACGCAATAAGAGCTCATTCAAATACTGAGGTGCTAAACCATTCAGGGCTTTATAAGTAATAAGCAAGATTTTAAAATCTATACAATGTTTTATAGGGAGCCAGTGCAGTGTTGACAGAACCGGGCCAATATGGTCATACTTCCTGGTTCTAGAAAGAACTCTAGCTGCTGCATTTTGGACCAGCTGGAGTTTGTTTATTAAGCGTGCAGAACAACAACCCAATAAAGTGTTACAATAATCTAACCTTGAGGTCATGAACGCATTAATTAATGTTTCTGCATTTGACATTGAGAGCATAGGTCGCAATTTAGATATATATTTTTGAGATTGAAAAATGCAGTTTTACAAATATGGCTTTCAAAGGAAAGATTGCTATCAAATATCACACCTAGGTTCCTAACTGATGACAATGAATTGACAGAGCAGTCATCAAGTGTTAGACAGTGTTCTAGGTCTTTACATGCAGAGGTTTTGGTCCGATAATTAACACCTCTGTTTTTTTCAGAATTTAGTAAGAAATTATTTGTCATCCAGTTTTTTATTTCGACTATGCATTCCGTTAGTTTTTCAAATTGGTATGTTTCGCCGGGCCATGAAAAAATTTAGAGCTGAGTATTATCAGCATAATAGTGAAAGCTAACATCATGTTTCCTGATGATATCTCCCACGGGCAACATGTAAAGCATGAAAAGTAACGGCCCTAGTACTGAGCCTTGAGATACTCCATACTGCACTTGTGATCGATATGATACCTCTTCATTCACTGCTACGAATTGATGGCAGTCAGATAGGTACGATTTGAACTAATGCACTTCCACTAATGCCAACAAAGTTTTCTAGTCTATTCAAAAGAATGTTGTGGTTGATAGTGTCGAATGCAGTGCTAAGATCCAGTAGCACTAATAGAGAGATACAACCACGATCAGATGATAAAAGCAGGTCATTTGTAACTCTAATGAGAGCAGTCCCAGTACTATGATACGGTCTGAATCCTGACTGAAAATCCTCACAGATACAATTTTTCTAGTATCTTTGACAGAAAAGGGAGATTTGAGATCGGTCTGTAATTACAGTTTTTCTCAGTCGCTTTGGTGCATTTCTCGAATCATCCTTAATATTTGCAAAGACGTATTTGCATTTCTCAAGACAATTCGTACAAACAGCACCACACAATGGATTACCTGCAAAAGCCTGTAACTTACTCAAAATCTTTATCTAATCTCTCAAACGTAAGTATTTATGTCAATGAACATATCAGTGCCATCAGAATGAAAAGTCCTTGTATCATTGTTCACAAACAAGATAGTCAAAATGCTTAGTCATGTTGTCAGTATAACAGTGCACTCTGTTAGTATTATCTGATGTAAACTATGGCAACAGTTTGGATGAAAGTTACTGTAATGAAATGCAGAAGGCTGCACTTCTTATGTATGCCATATATCCATTTCAAAAGTACAATTTTACACATTACTGTATGTGGGATATTGATTGAAAGAGACTGGATAGGATTCACAGTTACACTTTGCTAGTGGTCAGACAAAAAAAAAAAACATTACAACTTCATTGTAATATAGAAAAGAAATATGGGCACAAAGGCGAAAATACAAAATTAGAAAAGCAAACACAGGAAACACAACTTAGGCAGAATGTTGCTTTTGCATGCAGCACTGTATGAGGAATTGCAGTGCAGTCTGTCAGCCCACAGATTCTCATCTACGTCACAATGAATATCTTCCCTCGCAATGCAATGTGGAATTGATAGAATTCAAGAGAACCATCTCACAACTTCCTATTTGTGGATGATGCTGGCTTCAACCTGACCAAAAGCAGAAGGCGTGGCCGAAATGTAATTGGCCACAGAGCTACTGTTGATTTGGTAGGCCAATGGGGAGGAAATATCCATTGTCAGAATTTGTAACTCTTGTGTTGTCCTCTGTCTAAATATGCTTTTCCAATTGAAGGTTCATGAGATGCACCTTTGAGCTATTTCAGAGAACTGGTTTATCATTAGCTGATCTACATTCTATCCATTAGTGAAAGTCAAGATTCACTTGCACAATTCATGGCAAATTTACAAAAAGTCTAATAGAAATGTGTAGAAAATATGCTTGACAGTTTATGACAACTAGATCAACCATTTTGCATTTAATGACTTATACGATGAACTAATGCCTAGATGTTTTGGGGGGTAAGACTACTGCACAGATAATTTAATAAATTTTGAGCAACATGACATTAGCAACTGATAATGTAGGAAACCGCAGACAAATGTACATAATCAATTGCATGAATGTACCAAAGCAATCGAAACTTGTTCAAAAGAATGAGAAACTGATTTTATGATGTGGACTAGATGATGTGGAGGTTGAACAAGTAGTTTTGAGAATTTCATTTCTGATCTGAGAAATGCACCATAGTGACAGAAAAACTCTAACTAGGTCTTTGGGGTCAAGTTGTGTTTTTTTTAATGAGAGGCTTAATAACAGCCAGTTTGAAGGTTTTGGGGACATATCCTAATGACAATGACGAATTAATATTAGTCAGAAGAGGATCTATGACTTCTGGAAGCACCTCTTTTAGGAGCTTAGATGAAATAGGGTCTAGCATACATGTTGCTGGTTTAGATGATTTAACAAGTTTATACAATTCTTCCTCTCCTACAGTAAAGAATGAGTGGAACTTTTCCTCAGGGGATCTACACTCTTAAAAATAAAGGTGCTTCACGATGCCATAGAAGAACCTTTTTGTCTAAATGGTTCCATAAAGAACCTTTAACATCTGAAGAACCTTTCTGTTTCACAAAAGGTTCTTTGTGGCGAAAGAAGGTTCTTCAGATTACAAAAAGGTAAGAAAGAGATGGTTCTTTAAAAAACCTTTGACTGAATGGTTCTTTGTGGAACCAAAAATGGTTCTTCTATGGCATCGCTTGAAGAACCTTTTGAAGCACCTTTATTTTAAAGAGTGTATAGTGCTATATCTGATGCGATACTGTAGCTGATGGCTGCATGGTTACAATTTTATCTCAACTAGTAAATCAAATAGTATTGATCTTGGAAGTAAAGTAGTTCATAAAGTCATTAATGCTCTGCTGTTGGGAAATGTCAACACCTGTTGATGCTTTATTTTTCATTGATTTAGCCACTGTATTGAGTAAATACCTGGGCTTATGTTTGTTTTCTTTTAAAAGAGACAAAAAGTAATCAGTTCTAGCAGTTTTTAATGCTTTTCTGTAGGATAGGGTACTTTCCCGCCATGTAGTATGAAATACCTCTAGTTTTGTTTTCCTCCAGCTGCGCTCCATTTTCCAGGCTGCTCTCTTTAGGGTGCAAGTGTGCTCATTATACCACGTGTCAGACTGTTTTCCTTAATCTTCCTTAAGTGTAAAGGAGCAACCGTATCTAAAATGCTAGAAAAGAGATAGTTTCTGTTACATCATCAAGTTGTTCTGAGGTATTGGACATGCTAAGGAATTGAGATAGATCAGGAAGATTACTCACAAAGCAGTCTTTTGTGGTAGAAGTGATGGTTCTACCATACTTGTAACAAGGAGCAGAATTTACAGTTTTAGCTATATGAAGTTTGCACAAGACTAGATAATGATCTGAGATATCATCGCTTTGCTGCAGTATTTCAACACAATTAACATAAATTCCATGTGACAGTATTAAATCTAGAGTATGATTTCGACAATGAGTAGGTCCTGACACGTGTTGTCTAACCCCAATAGAGTTCAGAATGTCTATGAATGCTGATCCCAATGCATTTCATTATCAACATGGATATTAAAATCACCAACAATTAACACCAAAACAACACCCTCTGAGAAATACTGAAAATATTGTAGCAACACCTCCCCCTTTACCTTTTGGACACGGCTCATGTTTATAACAGTAATCTTGGGGGTGTAGACTCTTGCAGGAAGTCTCTGCATGTCAATGTACAGTATATCATGCTCCCTTTAAATGCCACAAGGTCATCTTGTTATTTTCATGACAATAAATCATGTTTAACAAAAAAAAAGAAAAGAAAAGTTGATTACTTCAATAAAATGAAAATAAATAAATAAATAAATAACTTTTGCTGCTATTGAGGTGGAAAACGGTTAAGGTTAGGAACAGGTTTGGTGATATGGTTAGGTGTAAGGCTCAGCAGTGTAATTATAGATGTAACTACAGAAATAATTACAAATGTGATTACAGGATGGGGTTTTCAAATATAAGTACAATGTAAAAACATGTATGTACACATGTACATTGTATTAAATGATTAATTTAAATGTAAGTGCATAGTTAAGGACACTCAATATAAAGTGGGTCCATGTGTTATCGCTTAAAAGCCATAAACTCTCTAGACCAATCACAGCAGCCAGGTCCTAAAACTTCTATGATTCCAGGAATTCTTCTTATCAGGAAATTAATAAATATTATATTCTATAGTTCCTTTACCAAGGTTATTGGTGTTTCACAGTCATGGCGTCTGAGTTTCTGGTGCACCTCTGCTGCTCTCTCTCTCTCTCTCTCTCTCTCTCTGTAATCCTCTTACATTAAGCCACAAGAGGTGGAGCAAGTCTCTTTCTACGTGTTTAGTTGCTCTGGGGTTTATTTTGAGTGGAGCAATGCAAGCAGTCACTGTGGAAATGCAGCAGAACCGAGTCATGATGATTTTGTCTATAAAGGTGGATGTATTGATGCGCAGAGAGTGACAGATGTCATGTCTTATCTCAGGTGCTCAGAAGCGGCGCTTTTACTCTTCACATTTGTGCAACTCACTGCAGGTACAGTTTCTGCTTTGCCAGTTCACTCTGTTCTCTATTAAACATGTTTTTAGACCAAAAGAGGAAGAATATTTGTGACTGCAACAGTAAGTAAAGCTGCAACTGTAAATAACGCTGAGTTCATAGTCATTATAGTATGTTGTGTAATCTTCTTACTGTATTTAGATGACGTTACACTGCTGTGAACCTAATGACCGCCTCATTCTACTATGATTATTCTTAACTTACTTTTTTTTGATGGAGCATTATGTAATGAACTGGTTAAAGTCAAAAGATCAGACCAGTGCTTGGTGAAACAGGTGTTCACAGGTGCGTCCAGATCCCTTAAAAGCACAGACTTGTGTGTTTACTTAGGAAAACACATCTCTAAAGGCTAATTTACACTGGACCGACAGACACTTACCAAGGGCACTTGTTTTTACTGACTGAACATGTTCAATCTGCGTGTATAATGAAGTGATGTTCTGTAATCTGGTGATTGTCTGTATTGGTTAGCATCTGTCGGTACAGTGTGTACATTTACTTTTCACAGACATCAGTAAATGGCCAAATACAGTATGATATTTTTTATTTCAGTGCAGCTGGAATGAGAAGCAGCAGAAATACATGAAAAGAGTTGTTTGACCTTTGTGAGGCAAAGTGTTAGTGAATGTTCAATCTAAGTATTCAGGTGTTTCAATAAAGATTGCCATAAAAATGAAGATTAAGATAGCAGTAATAATAATTACAATAATGTAGTGTAAATTGCCATCATATCTTGTTTGTTTGCCTTTTACAGTTTGTCAAGCCCAAAAGAGGCAAAATGAGGAGCTAAAAAAAAAAGCATGGCATGGTGCACCAGAGCGCCGTCATGATTTGGCAGGCTTTACGTTTCATTGCAGTAGGCAGTAGCGTTGTCAAGATATTCCATAAAACACTGTGCGGCTCCTTGATTTCAAGTTTGATAATTAGTTAAATGAAAGCTCTTTGAGGTAGCAAGCTTTTAATAGCATTTTACCAGCATGGTGTGATGATGATCTGTGTAAAATTCGGCGAAGGTTGCACAAACCGTCTAGGAGTTTCAAACAGAGCCCTGGAGCCCTAACATGCCTGGATGATTTTGCCAGGAGAAATACATGTAACAGTCTTAGCACGGTTATTGCCACATACAAATTTGACTTGTTTTCGATTAACAAAATATAATCAACAACATATCTCACAAATGAGCAGACGCAAATTACCACAGTGACGGTAAGTCTTGGTAACCCTAAGTAAAAGATAACAGTATTTAAGAACAGTATGGTGAAAAGAATAGTAATCTGCATAATTCATTCATGTTGCATAGCTTTGCTGGAGTATTGAGACTATTATCCACAGATTCTAAATCTTCCTCAAAAGTGCTCAATTTATCGGAAAATCCACAAAATAGGTCACAAAAAGGATTGCTTTGCAGCTATTTGTTTAAATCACGTTTGGATGGCAGAAACAGTGCTTCTGTTGCCAAAGGCTTGTCACGTTTTCTCAATAATAATCTTGACAACAAATTCAAAGATAAAGATGCAAAAAAACATTTTGTGTACATGGGAAAATTGAAAATTGTTTGACTTGATATACCATGTAAAGGGCATGTCTCATGATTTTGGTCAAACTATTAATAAGTTATCTGTCTTACATTATTCTGTGCTCTGCTGAATCTTATCACGGGTTATCAGTCTATGAAGTACCAAGTTTCATCTCAATATGCCAAAGCATTGTGGAGATATAGCCTCAATTCGTTAAATTTATTAAAGCATTAAATGAGAATGGTTTGGTCTATGAAAAAGCTCTTGATACATTTTTGGCAGCATTGTCTGAGGATGACCTGAGTTAATTTTCATGAAAATTACTAGTTTGAAAACAGGTTTTTAAGAATAAAAAAAAATTGTCATATGAAAAATGGTACATTTGAAAGAATTTTGTTTTTATAAGCATCTACATTTAATCATTTAGCAGTCACTTTGATCTAAAGTGACTTACAAATGAGGACCAACAAAAGAGCAATAAGTGCAACTCAGAGCTGTTGGTGGCATTGTAAAGCTTTACTTAACCTCTCCTTTGGGATCAGTAAAGCACATTTGTTCATCACATATAATACCTTCACATAAAATGCAATATAGAAGATATTTGAATGTTTGATTTTGCACATTTCAACTAACCACAGTGATGTCTTCTAGATTCAGAGTGCTTATAATTTGTTCCCTGTTTAATGTTTCAGTTGAGGAATTCGTCATAGTGTATTATAAATGGAAACATGTGCTTTATCTTTATAATCCTGTAGTTGATTTAACTCCTTTTTTAGATATTAGAGCTATAGAGGAATACAAATCTATGAAAGGTAACTTCAGAATGCAGTTATAGGCTGCTGTTCTCACATACTGAACAGTACCTAGAGTTATGTACACATGTTTGAAAGATCCTCCCCTTTTAGTTTCGTGAGCATATTTCAGATAGTATCATCAGATTTATGAGCTTGTTTTCAAGAGTAGGCTACATTTGAGATTTTTAGAGAAAGCAGCTTCAGTTAGATGGGATGGTTGCGTTTGTGTTGTATTTGCCATCTCTTTGATGAATGAATTGGTTAACTGGTATATTAGAGCAACAATTTTGTAACAGAAGTTCTGTCTAAAATGAATAAGTTTACATTCTGAAAAACTATATGGAAGTGATAATTTTGTCACAATGCAGCTTAAAGTTCCTCTACTACACCTCAACAATTATATTAGAAATAAATACATCTATATTAGGAAAAAAAAACAGTTTTTTTTCTTTTACAGTTTTTAAGAATTATATTATATCAGTCCTCCTAGATTACATTTATAAACCTTCGATTGTAAAGAACATCCTCAGAAAGAGGCAGCGCACACATATACAGACATGCAGGTGTGTTACAGACAGCCTTAGATTATACTAAGCTGCATTATAGAGATTTTCACTGCAGTCTGAGAGTAAGAACCTGCTTACATAACCTAAAAACCTCCTGTCACACAGCACAAATAGCAACTGGCCATGGGTTCTAAAAATATAGGTTAACAAGATTACTTATGTATTCCACTGGTTTAAGGTTGTTTGTTGTTAGGCAATATCAAGACAAAGGACAACAATGATAGAAAGAGTCACTTTGTACTCACTGATCATGGTGTTTGGGTGTTGGACACAATGTCAGATGACTCAAAATTGTATCACCTCTCATTATTTATCAGAATCAGAAAGAGCTTTATAGCCAAGTATGTTTGCACATACAAGGAATTTGTTATAGTGTCACATGCTTCCAGTACACGGAGACAACAACAACACACAGATAATAAAAATAAGATGTGAATAAAATACACATGCATAAATATAAACCACAAAAAAAGAAAATAATAAATTGTATGTACAGGTGTGCTATAGATAGAATAGGAATAGAATAAGATGAAATAAAGTTGTAGGGATGTACTAGGATTTAGGGTGATAAATATGTATAAGGTTATTGGACATACTTAAATTGCACAATGGCAGAACATTAACTGTTCATGAGGTATATTGCCTGGGGAAAGAAACTGTTCTTGTGCCTCTAATTGTTTATACGTTGAACTGTGGAGTATTTGCTTTTACGTAAAATTAAAAACTAATAATTAAGATATACTGTGTTAAAACACAGGCCCCAAAGCCATTCAATGCAACAAAAATGTTGCACACATTTATTATTATTTTTTTTTAATCTTGGCTGCAGGGGTTGTGTCGGTATACCTTTTCTTATTATGATACCCCCAAGGTGTTCTACTGGATTAATGTCAGGTGACAACTTGGCCAAATAATAGTATTCACTTTATTTCTTAAGAAACTCTTGTGTGCTTTTGGCAGTGTGGTTTGCATTGTTATCATGCTGGAATAATCTTCTTCTACCAAGCTTCTACAGACTGGGAGTCATCTTGTCAGACAGTATTTTGATATATCCACAGGCCATCTATAAAAATCTTAGTCTGAATCAGTTATTCATAAAATGTGGTTTCTCATCTAAGACACAATTACAGACAAACACTATCTGACTAACTAATGACATATACAAATTTTATTGAAGACAACGAGTGATCATTGACAGGGCAGGCTAGAACAAGTAAGTGAACCTTGGAAACTGGAATCATTTAGGGAGATGTGATTGATTGGAAGTGTGGGTTGCACAGGTACCTTGGACTGAGAAAATTCAATACAAGTCCTGTTTACCAACTTTTATTTATTTTTTCTTTTTAAATTGGTTATTGTGAACCATGCCTTGATCCATGCCTTGAGTGAAAGCCACTGTTGATACTTTTCATAGGTGTGGGCATCCTGTAAAGATTGCTCTAAAGGTCCTGATATACTTACAGAATCGAAGAATGAAATGGTGTGATGTTATCTCGAACAAAACCAGACCAAAATGAAGTTTGTTTGGAGTTTGTTTCAGGAATTCAAAACTGCTTACCAATACGAAATTTCCAGAAGAGTTCACTTTTGCTGGTAAACACCTTCGAACTATCATTGGTCTGTGGCATTTACATAGTAGAAGGATATGCACTGTAATAAATGCAGACATTTTCAAATTATTGGGAAGACAATTGGGAGTGCTGATGGATATTGAGTAGACAAAAGTCAGAGACAAAGAATACTTAATAGCCACGTTTCCACTGTCGGGCCAAAAGCGGGTGTGCTAGTGCATGCTAAGGCCAGTCGCGTTTCCACTGTCACTTCCGGGGCTTGATCGTGCCTCGTTGGGACTTCCTCGGGGCCAACGGCCAGGGTTTTTTGGCTCACGGAAAACCTTGGGCCAACTGGGGCTAGAGGAGTCTGCCACCATACAAGGCAGAAATATTTATAAGGGATGCAAACGACACTGGGCCTCATTTACGAAATGAATGTAAGACAGAAAATTGGGCGTATGGTCGTTTCAACGCAAAACTTGGAATTTATCAATATGGACGTGAACGATCTACGATCAAATCTCACGTCTGGTCTCAGCTCATGTATGCAAGTTTTGAGTTTGCCAGAACTTGCGCGCAGCATAGTAAATCTACAATCTAGAATTGCATTTTGTTCATTTAGGTTATTTTCCTGACTGACAACCGAAGCTCATTAGTTGATCCCTGACCAGTAAGATTAGAATGTCTTTTTGTTTTCATACAGGGCTTTAGCTTTATATGCGCGAATAGCAGTGTAAACAACAGACCATGAGGATTCACACATCGCCGCATCACGCACCTCCAGCGCTTCTGTGAAAGGAGAAATTAAGAACAGAAATTAAGTCTATAAAAGGATTAAAATAAATAGGATCACTCACAATATATAATAGGCTTTAAAATAATTAACAGATAAAAAAAGGGGAAAAAAACTGCAACAAGTGTTACGCTCGTTTTTGTGACACCCTTAATGCATTTTATTTATTTTCTTTATATCTTTATTTGATCTAATCCATCTGATCGCACAGGCGCCTCACGAACACACAAACAAATGAGTTCTACCGTTGCCTGACATTTCAGCCATTCATCATCAAACTAAAATGAAGTCAGCCAAATATAAAAGTTACACTGTTTATTTTAAAAGGTCCGCTGTGAAATCAGTGTGCAGCGCCCAAACAAACCTTTGCATGTGAATGATTTTACGTGAATATTGGAACATGAGTGAAGTATAAAGCCATGTTTAGGCTACATAATAAATAAAAGTTTAGCAACCAAATAATACAAATATGTCAAAAACTGAAACATTTGGATTCTTGTCGAATGAGAGAGGCTTGTGAGCGCAATGCCGTTTCAGCTTTTGCTGGATGTTTGTGTGCTGTTTATAGCTTAGAGTGTGATTTAAAAAAATAAATATATTATAGTTTAATAATGTTATAGCTGCTTATTTTGTCATTCTTGTTCTTTAATATCGTTAAATGTAAAGAATTTGTTGTGGACTGAAAGGAACTAAATAGGCTAAATAATGCTTATGTTTGTTAAGGTTTCCTTATATTTACAGGTATTTAAGAGATTTCTCTTTCATGAGATTAATTCCTCTTTTTGGCCGGGTTTCGTTTCTCCGTGTCGTAAACTCTAGGGGTGAGGCTTCTAAACCGGGCTGTTTTTAGGGATAGAGCCTGGTGCTATCTTCTTGAACTTCAAAATCTAACCACGCTGATAGATCCAACAAGGTAGGGATGGGCACTTGTTGGGGATGGACAAAACGTCAAAAACTAGTCTGCAGATTGTGCTGCAGCTAATACGGCAGTCTTTTTTTTACCATTATTTATATATAACTTTTTACAAAACAGATTGTGTCAAAGCAACTTTACAGTATTAAACAGGGAAATAGTGTATCAAAGTAGTGTGCCGTTATCCTCTGGCCAGATGAAACCAACAGTTTCATTCTAGACTGCAACAAAGTCAGATTGTGCAGAGGACTCATCTGGTCCCCGTGGTCTTGTCCCGATGGCCATCTATGTGATGAGGTCTATGGATGGGATCTGTCTCTGTAGCTTATCTAATTGATATGGTCTCTGCTGACATTCAGGGCTGTCGAGGTCATCTCTAGGTGCTAAACCACCATCTGATCTGGATACAGTCTAGATCTGGGTGGCTACGGTGGCCTCGGAATAAGAAATAAACAGACTAATATTAGCATAGATGTCATTATTCTAATGATGTAACAAGTACATCGGGTGTTATGGGAAGTGTTCCCGGTTCCGGTTGATCTAATTAATGCTGACTAACAATTCTTTAACAGATTTGAATACTAGAAACGCTTTAGTGTGTTATGTGTAAGCCAGGTTAAAGAGATGGGGTTTTAATCTAGATTTAAACTGACAGAGTGTGTCTGCCGAACAATGTTAGGTAGATTGTTCCAGAGTTTGGGAGCTAAATAGCAAAAGGATCTGCCACCCGCAGTTGATTTGGTAACACTTTATTTTGATGGTCCCTTTTGAGCATAACTTTGTACCTACATGCCAACTAACTCTCATTAGAGTATTAAAAGACTGTCTGCATAATATCTGCATTGTGATGGTCTCCCAACAGACATTCTACTGACTATAAGTAACTTTGCAAGTACACATCAACTTATTCTAACCCTAACCCTACCAGTCTACTAATACTCTACAAACACTCTAATGAGAGTTGGTAGATACAGTATGTAAGAGAAATATTACTTATAGTCAACAGAATGTGTTAAAGGGACCATCAAAAGAAAGTGAACACACTGATTTTGATCTTCTAGGTATTATCAAATGGCCAGAGTTTTGAGATCGTAGCGGACGTGGACGACTATAATGCGATAAGAGTTCGCTCAAGTACTGAGGTGCTAAACCATTCAGGGCTGTATAGTTCATTTTCAAGATTTTAAAATGTATACAATGTTTAATAGAGAGGCAGTGCAGTGTTGACAGAACCGGACTAATATGGTCATATTCCTGGTTCTAGTAAGAACTCTAGCTACTGCATTTTGGACCAGCTGGAGTTTGTTTATTAAGCGTGCAGAACAATCACCCAATAAAGCATTACAATAATCTAACCTTGAGGTCATGAACACACAAATTAACATTTCTGCATTGCCTTTTGCTAGCATAGGTCGTAATTTAGATATATTTTTGAGATGGAAAAATAAGGTTCTATCAAATAGCACACCTAGGTTCTTAACTGATGACGAAGAATTGACAATTGAGGTTTTTGGTTCTATAATTAACACCTACGTTTTTTTTAGAATGTAGTAGTAAGAAATTACTAGTCATCCAGTTTTTTATATCAACTATGCATTCTGTTAGTTTTTAAATTTTTTTTAAATTAATGCTTGAACAACAAATACAAAACAAAAGTGCCAAGGGTATACACAAAAAATATAAAAAGTACATATTAACTATACATGTATATATAAAACCAACACATAAATAAAAATAAAATAAAATAATGAAAGGCCTTGCTAAATCACAATAACTTAAATATACCAAATAAATACAGTTTTTACAGCTTTTTTTGTTTGTACTCTTTGAAATAATAAACGTATAACCTTATTATTATTATTATTTTTGCTATGAAAAACAAATTCTGCCACAGAAAGTGTCAGCAGCGTGAAGTAAAGAAGCATGTTTAGAGTATGTAATGCCTCTACATAAAGACACAATACTAGAAGAGATAGCTCCAATTACAGAGGCATATTCTTTTGGGGTTACAGGGAAATTAAAATATGAAAGAAATTCATCATAATTCATTACATACCCCAGATAATTAAACAACTGTCCTACGAAAATAATCTCTTTATCAAACCAGGTTTTCATAAATATACTCTTGTGTTTATACAGAATATTACAATTATTCCAGATATAATACTGGTGTGGAGAAAAATTGTGCTTGTAAATTAACTTCCACCCAGAAGTACTTGACTGTGAAAAGCTGACAATTTAACAGGCAGTTTTTCAATTTTGTAATCACACATTAACAAAAATGAGAGACCACCAAGTTGGTCGAAAACAGTACTAGATACTGTGTTCCACACAGAAGAAGGGTTTTTCAAAAAATACTTCAACCAGTTAATTTTGAAAGTGTTATTTAAGATAGACAAATCTATATAATCAAGACCACCATTTTATATGAATTAACTATCAAAGATTTTCTAATATAATGCACACGTTTTTTCCACAGAAAATGTAACATTGTTTGATCAATTATCTTATTTATTTTACTATCTGAATGAATTGAGGAAGCAACATAGGTAAGCCTAGAAATACCTTCTGCTTTAGCCAGCAGAGCACGACCTTTAAGAGATAAATCCCTCTGTAACCAAATATTAAATCTGCTCTTTACTTTTTTGATCACAGGATTAAAATTTAGTGAGATTCTGTCCTGTTAATTTTTGGAAATAGCCATACCTAAATAGATTGGAGCATCCAGGAATTTTACAAATGAATTTGTCATGGCAACTATTCAATGCAAACAATTAACAGTTTTGTAAATTCAAGCAAAGACCAGAGGCACTAGAAAAAATTTCAATAATTTTGATAGCCGACTGAATTTGACAAGCATTTTTTATTTTTTTTAAAAGAGCCGTGTCATCAGCCAACTGACTTATCAAGGCACTTCTCCCTTCAACTTAAATTCCTTCTAACTCACTTGATTCAATAAAAGGACTAAACGCCTGAGCAACAACAAGAAAATGATCAACTGAAACTGGGCAACCTTGCCTCACACCTCTTTTCAGATAAAATCTTTGTGTGGTGCCTTGACTTAATTTTACTGAACTATTGCCACCCACATAAAAAGTTTTCATGGCATTGCTGAAATAGCGCCCAAACCTAAAGCGTTCTAAACAATAAAAAATAAAAGTATGCTTGACAGTATCAAAGGCTTTAAAAAAATCTAAAAACAATATAAAACTATCATCTTTAATGAGATCAGAGTAATCAATAAGATCAAAAATAAGTCTGATATTATTAAATATATGTATATTTCTCATAAACCCAGATTGATTTTCATCAATTATTGAATCTAATACTAATTTAAATCTTCGGGCAAAAACAAGAGCAAATACTTTGTAATCATTATTCAACAAACTAATTGGCTCCAAGTATCAATAAGCAGTAAATCTTTCTTGGGTTTAGACATTAGACAGATTACATCTTGAGTCATAGTTGTAGGAAGTTCAGAGCACTTTAAACTTTCAGAATACACTTCAAAAAGGAACGGGACGAGAATCTCAGAAAACTGCTTAAAGAATTCAGCAGTAATTCCATCACTACCTGCTGATTTATTACATTTCAGATGTAATAAATCGCATCCTTAATTTCAGTAATAGTATTTGGGGAATCACATAATATTTGGTCCTCTTGACTATTTTCATTCTCTAAATGCATACAAAAAGTTGATATATTAAGCTCACTATTTAGATGTGTATAAATTAGAGTAATAATTATAACAAAACTAGAAATTGTATCAAAGTCATCTGTAATAGATCCATTAATATTCATTTTGGAAATAGAATTGAATTTAGCCCTAGAATAAATTTGGATAGCCAATAAAAAAAGTCTCTCCTCTAACAAAAATAATTATTGGTCATTGTCAGGTTTACTATAAATGTTAACTACTATAGAAGTTACAATGAAACTTTTTAAAACTAAACATAAGAGGAGGCCATTTTCACCACATTCTGGATGCAAAACTTCACCACCAAAATTATTTTTAAGGCAATGCCCCATTGTGAACGCCAAAAATTCACATCAGAGGCAACCGAATGAGATTCTTGAAATAATACAAAAATAAAATGAAATTGTTTAGTAAACAAAAACAAGGCCTTACTTTTGACATTTTCTCTTAAACCCCTGGCATTCAAAGAAATAATAGAATAGAATAGAGTGACATGAACAACTAACTCTAAAGCAGGAAAGAACAAAAAAAAAGTATAACCTATTTAAAGGCACAATATGTAAGCTTTCGCCACTAGAGAACGCGTATTCAAAACAAACAAACAAATAAAGGCGTAGTATGATGACACCGTGACTGAGTGTGGAATCATGGGAGTTGTCGTCTTCATCCCCACAGCCGATGCAATCTGACGGGACTCGGGCAGAAATCATGTTCATGGATGAGCTAATGATTTATTAACGTCGTAGTAAGAAGCAAATCCTGGCCAGGATGCTTCCGGGAAAAATGGCACGTATGGTCACCCTATTCTGAGTGAGCCGAAAGACTTCACTTACGAACCATGGTGAAGCAAAAAGTAGTCGTCAATAATTAAACAAATTGTAGTAACCAAATGTAGGACCGAAATAACTACATACAGCTTATTAGCAAAATCTATAAAGAAAGTTGGTGCAAGCATTCAAAACTGTGTCCGCTCAGGCTGCCATCTTAGTCTGCCCCATTGACACTTCACTTATCTAGTTTTTCAAATTTCAAACACTTATCTAGTGTTTCATCGGGCCACAAAAAAATATAGAGCTTCGTATCATCAGCATAACAGTAAAAGCTAATGTAAAGCGTAACATGTAAAGCGTAAAAAGTAATGGTCCTTGTACTGAGCCTTGAGGCCATACTTGAGTATGGATACTGCACTTGTGATTGGTATGATACCTTTTCATTCACTGCCAGGAATTAATGGCGGTCAGATAAGTATGATTTGAACCATGCCAATGCACTTCCTCTAATGCCAACATAATTTTCTAGTCTATTCAAAAGAATGTTGTGGTCGATGGTGTCAAATGCGGCGCTAAGATCCAGTAGCACTAATAGAGAGATACAACCATGATTAGATGATAAAAGCAGGTCATTTGTAACTCTGATGGGAGCAATCTCAGTACTATGATACAGTCTAAATCCTGACTGGAACTCCTCACAGATATCATTTTTGTCTAAGAAGGAATATAATTGATGATGGTGATGATACTACATTTTCTAGTATATTTGACAGAAAAGGGAGATTTGAGATCGGTCTTTAATTAATTAATTCTTTGGGGTCAAGTTGTGTTTTTTTAATGAGAGGCTTAAATACACCCAGTTTGAAGGTTTTTGGGACGTATCCTAATGACAATGACGAATTAATGATGTTCAAAAGAGGATGATTTCTGGAAGCACCTCTTTTAGTAGCTTAGATGGAATAGGGTCTAACATACATTTTGTTGGTTTAGATGATTTAACAAGTTCCTTTCCTGGAAGAATTGTATAAGAAGAGAATGAGTGGAATTGTTCCTCAGGGGATCTATAGTGCACTATAGATCAAAACTATCTGATGCGATACTGTGGCTGACACCTGCATGGTTACAATTTTATCTCTGATAGTATCGATCTTGGAAGTAAAGTCTTGACACATAGGAGCTGCACTCTAGCTCCACATAACCTTTACTGTCCAGCTGCTGAAGCAAACTGTGCACACAAACTTGTGTGCAAACTCTTAATGCAAACATCCGGAAGGCTTTCACTTCTCAGTGGCCGACATTCGGATCGTCCATTAACTCAGCTGTCTTTCATCTGCTGTCATCTCCAGCTGCTGAAGTCATGCAGACGATGTGATCTGAATGGCTCTGCAGTGCTGTCACTCAATCTCTGAGGTAGCTTGGATCTAGGCAGAGGGAAGGGCTTAGCATCCTGTGATCCTTAGTGATCTGTGGAGTATAGGTCCAGAATTGAGGAACAGAGTAGGTAGATGGTGTCTGCGCCAATCATTCTCTGCTCATAGGAATATCCTTCCGATGGTCTCCTTCCGCAACCATTGAAACTCTGCTAGGACTTCTGACAACAGCTTAGGGACGGGGAGATAAGTGCCCATTGTTGTTCACCTTCTTTTCTGGGAATCCACTCCATCAGATGCTGCCATGGCTGCATAATGTCTCTATACTCAGGGGAGGGGATGGCCAGTGTTGGGGTAACGCATTACAAGTAACGTGTGTTACGTAATCAGATTACTTTTTTCAAGTAACGAGTAAAGTAACGCATTACTTTTTAATTTACAAGAGAATATCTGAGTTACTTTTTCAAATAAGTAACGCAAGTTACTTTTTTTTCCAAATTATTGATTGACAGCTCACCTGTCCCCATGTTGAGAGAAATCAGAAGATGTTACTGTAGTTCTAAAATAAATATGAATATGCATTAATTCATCTCACTCACACAAAAAAACACAGAGTCAGTATTCCTCAAAATGAATAAAAATAATGCAACTCTGAATACGAAGCAAATCTGCAATAATTAAATGTTAAACAACACAAATATCCTTTATGTATTTAATCCCATTCTATTAACCAATGTCTTTGCTTCTGACCTTCTGATGATCCAGTTCAACCAATAAGCACAAATCACTCTAGACAAACATTTGTGTGTCTTTTTTTATTGCTGAAGTGTGTTGAGATTTCTTCTTCTGCATTCTACTGTACAGAAGTTAATTTACTTTCCCTTCAGCCTGAGGCTTATTCATTTCACTTTTGGTATGAAAAGGCTTTTATATTTGCCAAAAATATAAATTTTTTATTTTACAAACAAACAAGCAAGCCCTGTCCAGATTTAAAAAGTAAAGCAAAAGTAACGTAACACATTACTTTCCATAAAAAGTAACTAAGTAACGTAATTAGTTACTTTTTTTTATGGAGTAATGCAATATTGTAATGCATTACTTTTAAAAGTAACTTTCCCCAACACTGGTGATGGCTATATTGAGTGAGGCCATGCCTCACAGTTCTAAATTGTCACACATCTCAGGAGAAATATCTACTCTATGTCATGACTGTTGCCTTTGCCAACAATCAGTGATTGAAAGAGACTAATGGGGGTGTTGGTGGATATTGAGCAGACATAAGTCGTCCTGTCAGAAACTAAGAATACTTAGTTTCGTTTTCATTATCTGTCTGTGCATAAGACATCGCTTTTCCATAAAACTGTTCCAGTCTTGGCCAATGAACAGTGTATGTTCTGCCTCTGTTGTTGTGCAAATACATTTTCACAGTTATTGGTGCCGGAGTTCATCAGGTTGTAGGTCAAGCATTGTGAAACTTAAGGCCCTGTTGAAAATGTGATCACAGCATCTGTAACATCACAGGGCACAGAACTACAATTACTGTTACCATGGTTACTGCAACTACTGCATGTTTCAGGGTTGCACAAGATCTGAAAGCCTTTAAAATAATAGAGCAGATGGAAAAAAACATTTTAGTAAAGGTTGTTTATTTACTTAATACTTTTTTTTTCAGGATTCTTTGATGAACAGAAAGATCCAAAGATCAGCATTTATCTGAAATAAAAAGCTTTTGTAACATTATACACTATACCATTCAAAAGCTTGGAGTCAGTATGCTTTCTTTTTCTTTTTTTTGGGAAAGAAATTATAGAAATTAATACTTTTATTTAGCAAGGATGCTTAAAAGTGATGATAAAGAAATTTATAATGTTACAAAAGATTTCTGTTTCAGGTAAATGCTGTTCTTCTGAACTTTCTATTCATCAAAGACACCTGAAAAAATTCTACTCGGCTGTTTTCAACATAATAATAAATGATTTTTGAGCAGCAAATCAGAATATTAGAATGATTTCTGAAGGATCATGTGACTGGAGTAATGATGCTAAAAATATAGCTTTGAAATCACAGGAATAAATTGCATTTTAAAATATTTCCAAGTAGAAAAGTAACATTTTTAAATAATTTTACTATTCAAAATGACTCTGTTTTTGCTGTATTTTGGATCAAATAAATGCAGGCTTGGTGAGCAGAAGAGAATTATTTAAAAACAATAAAAATCTTACTGTTCAAAACTTTTGACTGGTATGTTAGCCTATATTTTGAAGTTAAATATATTAATATTAATTAGGTGAGTCTGAGATGTTTATTTGACAGTGATTTCACATTTCTTGTTTGTATGAAAGCTAAATACAAATAAAAGGTGAACATTAATTGTTTGCACAGACATCTGTTGTGGGCGTTCTTGGCAGTTTTTACAAGGCTTTTTAAAATTGTGTTCATATCGATATCAGAATTATATCGCATTGACCGAAATTAAGAAATATATCGTGATGTAAATTTTGGCCATATCGTCCAGCCCTAGTTTCTTCAAGTGTTTACTGGAAACAAAATGCAATATTTTTAAGATGATAATATGCTGATTTAATAATTTGGCAGATGGAGTCAATGGGGCTGTCATTAGGTGATAAGGCTAGGTAAATCTGTTTTACAAAACCTGTAAATTTTACAGTTTAAAACTGTAAAAATTAATGAATGAATGAATAAATACATACATTCATACATACATGCATGCATACATGCAGCATAAATAAATAAATTAATAAATTAAAAAGTAAATAAATAAATAAGGACGTATGTAAATAAGTAAATATGACTTGCTGTGTCTAGAATTTGTAGCACACTAAAAAAGGCTTTGTCTGCATTGCAAATAAGATTTCATTTCATAAGTTAAAATATCCTTGATGTGGGCAAGCTTTGCTCTTAACAATCTATCTATCTATCTATCTATCTATCTATCTATCTATCTATCTATCTATCTATCTATCTATCTATCTATCTATCTATCTATCTATCTATCTATCTATCTATCTATCTATCGTCTGTCTGTCTGTCTGTCTATTTATTTATTTTTTGCCAAATAACAATCTGTTCATCTTTTTTCTCAGCCTTAAAGTGTGTGTGTCACTTGTGTGTAAACCACACCTGTGAGACAGAGGCAGAAGGAGCATGTTGGAACTCAGTAATGCTCATAAATGGGAAGGAGGAGGCCGTGAAGTCTTGCCTGTCCCCATCAGAGCTCAAGGGTCAGGTGTTCTGCTACAGCTCCCGAAACGTCTCCAAACGCGACTGTTGCTTTACAGACTTCTGCAACAATGAGACGCTACGCCTCAATCCAGGTATGACAGACCATTTGTATCTCATTCTTAAACTGTCTGGTTCTAAAGAGTGCTATATAGCATTAAGTATTTTTAACAGTTTTGTTTGGACTGTGAGGCTTTTGTGTGCTGAATAAAAAAAAATCTAATCTTTTTTGCTCAGTAAATGGAAACCATCACATCATGTCTTGGTCTCTTGATCACAACACATTTGGAGTGTTGATCCTCTTCTTCCACTATGACACAACAAGGCTGGCTGGGTTACTAGCGGATAGACGAAGGTTATTAATACTGTGTGTATCCTAGCTGGGCAGTTAAAATCCTCTGAGCAGCTGTCTAGCAGGTCACACAGGACTGTTGGCTTGAGACTGGTGAACCAGAGTAAAGGTCAACAAAGGGTGTCCTTTGTGCCTGACCATTTCAGAAAAAAGCCATTTTAGCAAAACCCTTTAAAAGATAATCATATTTTCCAATTTCAGAACCAAAGTAGCATATCCACATAACATCACTACTACATTTGGGGACTACTACATTCAGATTAGTGGTCAACAATTATGGGGTTTTCAGAGGCTGAACTATTAAATTTGAACCGAAACTTGATAAAGTCACTCCCACAAACATAATGTCAAAGATTAAAACATTATAATTAAATGGGAAGATGTCAAAGACTAAAGGGTTTAAATCGGAAGTTAGGACAGTGAGCTTTTGTCTGAGAGACAGTATAGGCTATCTTTGGATCAACAATTTTAGTCATTCTGCACTTCAGCTCATTATAATTTCTGCCCTATCAAATTCTCTCTAGAATCTATAGAAGCCTGCTTCCAGAGACAAGATCATACATGCAGAGAGCAGAAGCCTTGTTTATACTTTTTGATTGTTGATATGTTTGCTAATTGCTGCGCTCTCATGTGAGTGACAGGTTGCCCAGCCCAGTTGCTGAGGTCAAAGTAGAGATCGCAGAAGGTATTGGCGGAAAGGGTATGATAATGTTTTAAAGATGAAAGATTATGAGGGCACATTATAAAAAATAATAATAATGATGATGCACATGGATAAATATATAAAATAGATAAAATGTATAACAACATGCAGTAATCCATTAAAGAAAAAAAAAATGTCCACTTTGATTTCATGGTGACTTTATCTCATTCATCATCTATCTATTTGAATTTATTATTATTTGTTATTTGTGATTTTTGTTTAATAAATAAGTGACATCATATCTAAATCTAAAATCTAAACCAGTCGTTTATGTTCGTAATTAGCACTTAAATGTTCTTAAAGATAAATTATATATTATAGATTTATTTTGGAAAGTAATATTCTCATAATTCTGACTTTTAGGAGTGACTCCAGATTATGGTAAAAATTCTAAGGAATTTTTATAAAAAAATCATATTACATTTCTTTAATATTTATTGACTAGAGCGAAATCAATGTTATGTAGTGGGAACATTCTGGAATGTAAAGTTTCGTTTTCATTATCTGTCTGTGCATAAGACATCGCTTTTCCATAAAACTGTTCCAGTCTTGGCCAATGAACAGTGTATGTTCTGCCTCTGTTGTTGTGCAAATACATTTTCACACTTATTGGTGCCGGAGTTCATCAGGTTGTAGGTCAAGCATTGTGAAACTTAAGGCCCTGTTGAAAATGTGATCACAGCATCTGTAACATCACAGGGCACAGAACTACAATTACTGTTACCATGGTTACTGCAACTACTGCATGTTTCGGGGTTGCACAAGATCTGAAAGCCTTTAAAATAATAGAGCAGATGGAAAAAAACATTTTAGTAAAGGTTGTTTATTTACAGACTATTTAAAGGTTGTTTTGGTGCAATTCTGACAAGCAAGTTGTAAAATTTCAAAACTATTAGTACTCATCTGACAACAGATCATTAAAATTCTAATTTTATAAACATTTAAGTATGTAATTTAATTGCTAAATAAAATCACAAAGTATCACAAAGAGTTTCACAGTACAAAATAAGTGTTAACTGTATTAATTGTAATGAAAGCATGAGGTCAGGGTTTGAAAGATTGACTAGCAGTGTTACATGTTTGATCAGTTTGGATTTTTTACATTGAGTTTTGAAAATGTACACCTTTGCCTGACATTTACAATAAACAACATATTCACGCTCATCAATTAGAATAAAACGGAACACAATTTTTAGTGCCACTCACAAAACTTTTTGCTTTGAAAGTGTCGCAAAACATCTAAGAAGCAATGTTAATATCATTTTGTAGAAATGTAGACACATTTCTCGTGAATATTTGAAGATTTTAAATAGAAACATTGAATTCCTTTGGATTTACTTATACTGGACAAATCTAAAAAAAAAAATTAAAAAATGTCTTTGGTGTGCCAAAGTGTGCCATTTATGTCTTGTGATGATCAAAATCAAAATCAAAATCAAATCCCAAATCAAATCACACCTTTAATTTTCAAGCAGTCCTTAAGACTTTGCTTACATTTTCTCCAGGGGAGAAACACCAGAGGTCATAAAACAATCCACAAACATCACACATTCACATGTTAACTCAGTGTGAGACATGCAGTTTATAATAATAGAAATCAAGGGCTGTCAAAAGATTAAAATCAACACAGACATTTTTATTCACATAAGAGGTCATTAAGCTACAAAAAAGTACTTTATGTTCCAGACCCTTTCCTTTCTACAAAAATAGAATCTGCATATGAAACCAAGCTTGTTTCTACTTCCTGCACATTGTGATGCCACAATGTAGTAGATATTTGCATCTGACCATCTCTGCAATTACACATCAACGCCTACTTTACCTTATCAGTTCAGTAGCCCGCCTAGCAGCAGGTCCAGTCTAGAGAAAAATACAGTATTTTGTTTAGAAATCAAATAGGTTGGATACGTTTTGTAGTCTGCACCAACTAACACATATGACCTCTGTACTGGAGCTGGAGCACACAGTGTGCATGCTTTCACTATCCCCTATTTCCTTTATACGAGGGGTGCCCAAACCTGCTCCTGGAAATCTACCTTAACTCTTAACCTAATCATATACACATCTATCCACCCATCTTTTCTCCAAACTTGTCCTCTCTAGGGTCGTTGGGATGCTGGAACATATATATTCTAAATGTAAATTTGGTCTTTGTTCAGGAGCACACTAGCTTATACATTCTCAAAAAAGGGTATTAAAGTTGTCAGACGGTATTTGTTCAAAAGGTATGCATTTGTACCTTATTTACCTCTAAAGGGTGCATATTACCTTAAAAGTTTATATTAGTATCTAAAGTGTACATATTACTACCCAAATGATACAGTACCCAATGATATAGTACCTTTTAAAAAGGTACTGCCCCAGAGACTTTTGTACGTGTGTCAAGACTATGCGTTCTGTGCAGATAATCTGATGCTTGAGCTGCTGAAAGGTGTTCATTAATTTATTTGATAGTTCAATGCTTTTCACTGAGCCCAAAACATATTTGTTTCACACGTGTGAATATATCATTCAGCATTGATTTGTTGTGCTTATTTACATTGCGTTTGCTTGTGAAAGGACCTAAAGTGTGAGCAATAGTAATAGTGATCTTTCTTTCCTTAGCAGACACCACTAAATATCAATATGATGGATATGAATTACTGAATCCTTAAAGCCCTGTATGAGATTGTATTTGAAACTGTCTGGTGTTTATTGGTCCTGTAGACAGCTGAGCTCATCTTTGAAATGCACCTCTCTGAAACATGTGCTGACACCCCCTGCTCTCCATTCATCTCTGCAGATACTCCATGAAGTTTCCTTCATTGGCTAAAAGCCATTTGTGTCCCAAGTGGCCTGACTTACCGGCTGTTTTAGTAAACAGGGGAGGCAAAAGGGAAAATGTGTTTTGAAATACCTTACTCTGGTTGTTGTCATGTGACCCTGTACAGATGTGGTCAGGCCATGGGCAATTTCAAAGACTCACATTTAATGCTCACATAGTCTGTATAGCTGCTTATAGAACTTATTGCAGTACATTTATGGCAGAAAGTTTTGACCCAATATATAAATTTTTTTTTTTTAGATGTGTTTTTGCTGAAAACTATTTGTGTTGTTCAAAACTGACACTTGGTTTTCTCGCCCACTCTCTGTCTCAAGGACAGCAGCTGAAAGCTATCTCTGATTCTTATTGTTTATGGCATCTCACACCTCAGCCTGCAATGGACGTGTTTCTAGTGAATGAATTATTTACTTCTTAGTAAAGTCTTACTACTAATAATAATAAGTGTCGAGTGTGAGTTTGTGAATGAATAATTGAATAATGTGATTTGAATAAATTCTGTGGTGCTTTGGAGGCTGAGATGCAGAGGTTTTGATGATGATCAGTGTCATGATGATTCACTGTTTGGCCTGACTGGAAAGAGTTCAGGTTTCATATCCAGTCCATTTCGCAAACAGTTGTCTAACTTTTCTCCCCTGAGCCTCTGACACTCAAGCCGAGGGTGTGATCAGACGGGGTCATAGTGGTCTGGGATGGACAGGCCATAGGGTGCTTTTGCCAAAACTGTCAAAAATATTTATATATTTTCTATCTGAGAGACTGTGTAATGAACAGCACATTCCAGGCCCCTCTCTGTCTGCAAAAGTGGAGAAAGGTTTGGTACATTTAAATATATCTTGGTGGACTAGCACGGTGAGCGTGATTTCACCAAGTACAACATGTTCCTGGATCAACATCCTTGTTGATCCTGGAACAACATTCCTATCAACCAATCAGAATTGAGGGATATGTTTTCAAGAAATATCTGTTTTAGGCTTACAATCAGAGTTAGGTGCTTCTACACCCTTGTTAATCAGCTATCATTTCACACTGATTTTAGGAATACATTATGGGTAGGGTTAGGGTTAGGGGTAGAGGTAGGGATTGGGCTAAGTCTATATTTTTGGACAATAATGTTGATCCAGGATCATCAAAAGATGTTGATCCAGGAATATGTCTTACTTGGCAAAATCATGGCGACCAGACTAGCACAGTGGCTTTTAACCCCTTAACTGGGACGCCTAAGTTTACTTCACTATATTACAATTAAATCCCAATGTAATCATGACAAACTATATATCATTGGAAAGGTCTAAGTGTCACGAATCCTGTCCATGGACTTCTGTTCATTCACCACCAGAGGTCACCCGTTCCATTACATTGACTCTCGCACAACACAAACTGTTGCATAGCACCCCGGACTACATATCCCATCATTCATTGCACTGATTACACACTGCACTGATTGCACTGATTGCACACAGCTGTTTCATATCACTCACTCACTATATAACACCCACTCAAACAACCATTCTCCACTGAGTATTGTTTAGCCTGTACCCCGTTCCGAGTCTCTGTGTTTCCTTGTTTTGCCTGGCCTTGCCTTGCCTGTTGTCTCAGTTTCTGATCTTTACCTGTTTTCCTGTTTTTTTCCCTCTCATCTCGCCCCTGTGATTCTGTCTGCCGATCAGTGACCTACGCTAGCCCTAGGACTATTCTTGTGTTTTGCCCGCCATATACCTGTTTGCCATCGATCGACCCTGCCAGTGTTTTACCACTTCTCTTGTTAAATAAAGCTTGCACATGGATCCGCACGCCTCT
>NW_015505534.1:1328177-1328787 GCF_001515645.1 Sinocyclocheilus grahami | reverse complement strand
TCATGAGTCAAGTCAAGTCACAACTGATCTTCATGAGTCAAGTCAAGTCACAGTTGATCATTATGAGTCAAGTCAAGTCACAGCTGATCTTCATGAGTCAAGTCTAGTCACAGTTGATTGTCATCAGTCCAGCCATGTCTCAGCTGTTCGTCCAGAGTCTCGTCACGTCTCAATTGTTTGTCCAGAGTCACGTCACGCCTCAGTTATTCATCCAGAATCACGTCGCATCACAGCTGATCATCCAGAGTCATGTCACATCCTGTATGTCACACCCAGATTCTCAAGGTCAGCCCTTCGGTATCCCAGTCTGGTATCCAGTGTGAGGGATGCACCGCTGGTGTCTGCACGCACCACTGGTATCCCCAAACCCACTCACTCTAACCCTTCTAGTCATGAACTCATTCCCCTGTCTGCAGCACTTCCCATATGGAGGGGTTGCTTTATGGTGTATCTGGGCCGCGTACTCCTCCGCCGATTTGCTAGAGGCAGCAGCACCGGCTACAACATCTCCAGAGGTGGCGGCTTACGCTGCAGAACCTCCCGAGGTAGCGGTGTCAACTGCCGTGCTCCCAGAGGCCAAGGTGTCCACTGTAGTCTCTTCAGAGGTGGC
>NW_015505534.1:1325640-1328128 GCF_001515645.1 Sinocyclocheilus grahami | reverse complement strand
TCTGTGTTGTCTGTCTCTGCTCTCTCGTTGTTACAGTCTCCGCCATGGTCTCCTTGTCGGGGTGGTTCCCCGGGGGGGTTTCCAGTTCCCTCTGCTCCGTCGTGGTGGTCTTCTGCTCCGCCGTGGTGGTCCTCTGCTCCGCCGTGGTGGTCTACTGTCTGGCTCTGGTGGTTCTCTGCTCCGCCGGGGTGGCCCTCTGCTCCGCCTTGGTGGTTCTCTGCTCCGCCGTGGTGGTCCTCTGATCTGCCGTGGTAGTCTACTGTCGGGCTCTGGTGGTTCTCTGCTCCGCCGTGGTGGCCCTCTGCTCCACCGTGGTGGTCTACTGTCTGGCTCTGGTGGTTCTCTGCTCCGCCGTGGTGGTCCTCTGCTCCGCCGTGGTGGTCTACTGTCTGGCTCTGGTGGTTCTCTGCTCCGCCGTGGTGGTTCTCTGCTCTACCGTGGTGGTCTTCTGCTCTGCCTGCTCCGCCATGGTGGTCTACTGTCTGGCCGTGGTGGTCCTCTGCTCCGCCGTGGTGGTCTACTGTCTGGCTCTGGTGGTCTTCTCCTCCGCTGTGGGGATCTTCGGTCCCGTCTGCTCTGCTATGGTGGTCCTCAGCTCCTCCTGTACTGCCGGCTCCACCCTGGCTCCTTGCTCCGCAGGCTCTGCCTAAGTCCCTGGTATCTCCTATCCTTAGACTTGGCCCTCCGTCCCTCCCCCTGTTCCACCTCCGCTCCACCGCCCACCTGGATTGTATAGTGTTTGTAGCGTCTGGAAGCCAGTCCTTGGGGGGCTCTGTCACGAATCCTGTCCATGGACTTCTATTCATTCACCACCAGAGGTCACCCTTTCCATTAAATTGACTCTCGCACAACACAAACTGTTGCATAGCACCCCGGACTACATATCCCATCATTCATTGCACTGATTACACACTGCACTGATTGCACTGATTGCACACTGCTGTTTCATATCACTCACTCACTATATAACACCCACTCAAACAACCATTCTCCGCTGAGTATTGTTTAGCCTGTACCCCGTTCCGAGTCTCTGTGTTTCCTTGTTTTGCCTTGCCTTGCCTGTTCTCTCGGTTTCTGATCTTTGCCTGTTTTCCTGGATTTTTCCCTCTCGTCTCGCCCCTGTGATTCTGTCTGCCGATCAGTGACCTACGCTAGCCCTAGGACTATTCTTGTGTTTTGCCCGCCATATACCTGTTTGCCATCGATTGACCCTGCCAGTGTTTGACCACTTCTCTTGTGAAATAAAGCTTGCACATGGATCCGCACACCTCTCGTCTCGTCAGCCCCATTACACTAAGACTCCTAAATAGATATTTTACCACAGTTTGTTGTTAAAAATTATGTAGAAGCAGTAATAGATTAATTTATGACAAGAGTGCACCTCAAAACATATACACCATAACATGAGATCTGACCTTTGTCACAAAAATTCTATTAGTTTCCTTTTTTTTCCTATCACGTTTTAGTAATCATCATATATTATATATCATTTGAAAGCTTAAAATCTCAATCTCATCCTGTGAAAACCGTTTTGAAATCGCATATTGCGTTACCATAAAAATGGACCTTAAAATCTTTTAGCGGGCTCATCCTCCTTAGTGCGGGGGTGTCATATTCCAAAATGTATTAGGTCTTTTGGAATCAAAACTTTTTAGAATCTTGACAAATGTAGGATATCAGACCGAATCAGACAATCTAAGATTTGGCAAAATACATATCGCCAGAAAGGTCTGAGTCTCAAGATTCCATATTTGGTGGTTAATTTGTGATATGAGTAATACTGAGAGAGAAAGTTATGCATATGTGACAGAAAAATGCATCAAAAATATTCAATGGGGTTTGGATGGCACCTGGTGGCTGTTTGTGGTATAACACCTAAACAAAATTGCATAGTAACCTCAATTTTTTATATCAACTTCAAATTTGGAACACAACTTATTTAAAAATATGGCTATAATTTTATGCCAAATTTGGATTAAAACCTATTTTGTAAAATATTTATTTTATGTAAAGTAAAATAAAAATAGTACAGTACATTTTCTTTACAGTAAATTAAAACTTCTATAACTTCTTATTTGAAATGATTTCACTTCTGCAATAATCTGCTGATTGTCTTCTTTAGAAAGAGACCAACCATAGGTCTGTATTCAAAAGTGTTCATGAATTATAACAATATTAGTTTGAAAAGTGCACTTTCACATCTATGTTCAAGGGGGGGGGGGGGGGGGACAGGGAAAAATGCAGCAAAACAGATCAAAAAATTTTTAACAGAAAAAGTTTTTTTTTTTTTTTTTTTTTTTTTTAAACTTCTATAACTTCTTATTTGAAATGATTTCACTTCTGCAATAATCTGCTGATTGTCTTCTTTAAAAAGAGACCAACCTTAGATCTGTATTCAAAAGCATTCACGAATTAACAATTTAACAATTTAAGTTTGAATAGTGCACTTTTAAGTCTATGTTCAAAAAGGGGGGGGGGGGGGGGGGGG